>NC_066585.1:431230835-431535516 GCF_024323335.1 Lathyrus oleraceus | reverse complement strand
ATCACACCATACAAAACAAACATGCGTAAAGTAAACACGCCAACAAGGGGGCTCAAACATACATCGGTAGGGCTTTAGTCAAGAGGGGTCATATCAACCTCGACAAACAAGCCATGGGAGGGTAATCAAATGGGCTCTTAACCACTGACATTGAACGACAGGGTGAGCAGATCAAAAAGGGTAATGAGGATAAGACCTCGTAGCTCTTAACCCTGGACAGGGTGAACTCATGACAAAGCGTGGGGGTTCAGAAAGATGGAACCCTCTCCACTGACTGACCGGACAAAAGATCTTGGACTTTTGTTCTGAAGCATCGACACGTAGTGTGATCTTAAAGAACGACGCACTGAATAACGGGGGATTGACTACTAATCCCTTTTATCCGCCAATCGCCTCTTCATGGAGGTCTTTTACACTGTTGCCTCTTCTGGGAGGTCTTTGGGCACAAAAGTAAACATACAAAAGACATCGCCTCCTATCGAGGTCTTCTAGCTAAGAAAGCGGTAAAATGCGGGAAAAATAAAGGGATCAAGAGATCTACCGCACGGATAAAAATCCGAAGTAATAGCAACTAACGAAGCAAGAAACCCAGTGATCTCTAGAGCTAGCACCATCAAAGAGAGCAAGCCAGCAAAGTAATCGGAATAACTCTCCAGATGGTATCCCATAAATAAAGTGGAATACCAAGCAAGCAGTCTCTTCAAAAGTCATGTCAGCCCTCACAAAAAACTCAACAAACAGGTTAGAGAAACAAGATAGGGTAATCAAGAGTTGCACCAAACCAGGATCAAAATGTAACCGCCTGAATCATGCTATTAAAGTTCACAAAAAAAGAAAGCTCACAAAAAGAAACCAAGGGTAGGAGGCCTAAACCTCATGTATCAAAAGGATGTCAAAACCCAAGGTCAGGGGGCAAGGATCCACATATCACGACATGACATACATACCAAAATAAGTGCCCGGATGCAATAGAAAGCGTGTCATAACAAACACAAAACAGATTGGAGAGCAAACAAAAAAAGTAGCTACTGTCGCGATCGTTACTGCTTCGCCTAGCGAAGGCTCAACGAAGCTTCGCTGCAGGCTCGCCTAGCGATGGGCTAGCGAATGCCTGCGGGTTCTGGATTCTCCATTGATAACAGTACGATCTCAGAAACCCCAAACCCCGTGGTCTCCATTTCAGAAATTAAGTGATTAAACATTCAAGGTATTGTTTTACGCATTCATGCACATCTAAACCCCACATGCAAAACCTAATGAAACCCGCCCTTTCAAATTCATCCATAATACCTCATACATTCAGATATTTCAAATTGAAAGCATAAAAGCAGCGGAAATAGGGAAAACCTGATTGGAGAGATCGATTGAAATCAAATGGCACAGCTGGGTTTGCAAAGCAATGTTAGGGTTTGCGTGAGATGAAGGTGAAAAAGTGTGTGAGTCAGAGTGAACTTTTCAGAGTTGTCTGGAGGCTGCCGCAGATTAGTTCGTAGGTCTCCCTTTGTTCCAATGAATATTTAGAATTTATAACCTGATTTTCGTGGCTTGGTGGGCTCAAATGAGGGCAACTCAAGCCCATGACTTTCTGTTATTTTTTCTCAAAACGCGTGGGCTTCGCCTAGCGAAGGATCTGCTCGCTTAGCGAGCATGACAGTTCAGATTCTCTAGGCGAACCATTATGCTCGCCTAGCGAGCATGACAGCTCAGGAACAGATTTTTGCTGCTTCAAGTTTAGCGTTTTGAATGATGAACAGACCCCATTTGAACCTGTTGGAAGTAACTCAAGTCTTTCCTTTGTGTTGACTGATCACCTAGATAAAACCCACAAAGTGTCTTGGATGATATTCAAACTTCTTGGATCTGATTCTAATTGACATGATGAAATGCAATATGAAATGTTAAATGACCTAAAAATGAATGCAAGAATGAGGAGGGAAAATTTTGGGGTGTTACAGCTGCCCCTATTCAATCATCAGTTAACCCGAGCAGGATGAAAGCGAACAGCTTATCAGACAAACAGGGTGAGTTGTGATTGAATACCAAAGACAGACCGAAAATTTGCGCTTTGAGAACACCACAAAAATGTTGAAATACAACGCGCTGTTTATTTTTCTTCCGATCCTCTGGTTGAATCTGAATCATTCTTCTGACTTAATTTGGAGTTTCGATCCTCTGGCTGAATCTATACTCAACTTAGTCCTCTGGTTGGATATTAATTTTGATCCTCGGGCTGGATACGATTTTGATCCTCGGGCTGGATACAAATTTGTCTTCTGGCTAGACATGACTTCAATCTTATGGCTAGATCTACTTCGATCTTCTGGCTAGATCTTCTTCGATCTTCTGGATAGATCTTCTTCGATCTTCTGGCTAGATCTTCTTTCTTTGATTCACTGGCTGAATCTATTCTCGGTCTTCGGGCTAGACCTGACTTCGATCTTCTGGCTAGATCTACTTCGATCTTCTGGCTAGATCTTCTTCGATCTTCTGGCTAGATCTTCTTTCTTTGATTCTCTAGATGAATCTATTCTCGGTATTTGGGATAGACCTGACTTTGATGTTCTGGCTAGATCTACTTCGATCTTCTGGCTAGATCTTCTTCGATCTTCTGGCTAGATCTTCTTTCTTTGATTCTCTGGCTGAATCTATGAAATGACCCTCATGCTGGATCACACACACTTGATCCTCTGGCTGAATCTCATGACTTTGGTTGTAAAGTAACTCTTCAGTCTGCTTTGAAGAACCTGTTTATCAGCTTATGTGTATGCTTGATATGCATGCAAATGCAAATGTTATGCATGGTGCAAAAAGAAATCTGCTTGGGGAAGCAAACTCCGATAGGGAACGGATCGCTGTATCAATCCTTGAATGCTTTGTGGGGAATGATCCGTCTGCCGAGACAGGGGAGCCACCGAAAATAAATTGACTTTTTTTTTCTTTTTTGTGAAAAGTTGACCTTGCTGGGGGAGTATCAACTATGGGAACTTTGTTTGGCGAGGCTCTGTGTGGAGAGTCTATGGGAAAAGCACTTCCTGGGGAAATATCGTAGGAATCGACCTTTGCTGGGGATATGAACTTGCTAATCGTCCTCAGGCTGAGGATCAAAACAAATCTGTTAAAAATAATCTGTTGGGGAATGAGATGAACACTAGGAACACCACCCTCTTGGGTATGCAACTACTCCGCTGTTGCTGGGGATACAAGGTGCAACTCTACTAGGGGACATGCTTTGCTGAGGAGAGACTTTGTCAACCGCTTGGGGATGAGGATTCATGACTTGGCATCCGGTTCCTGTGACCTGCAATCACACACGTATGTCCCGGGGAAATTACTCGGTTTGAATTCACCGTCCGGGATTAAGCACATTCAAAGCAATTTTAAATGTTTTCCTGTACAAATCATCTACAGAAGCCACCATTACATTCAAATGCAATATGTTTAATCATGAATTCAGACATCTTTTGCAAACAAACTGATAAATGAAAAATAAAGAGGATCTTTAACTGAATTATTCGACTTTTATTGGTTGAAAAATTTGTGCCAGGAATAGGCGAGTACATCAGGAAGCTGATCCCTGAAAAGAGGCGATCCCTATAAATTGAACAAAAGAAACTATCCTAATGGAAATGTGGATTCGAATCAGGTATAGGCGCCAATCAAAACGGCGTCGTTTCATGGCATGGAAATAAAATGAAAAAAAAGGACACAAACGCGCTACACATGGATCGAAGTGAGAACCAACGGATCAAACAAGGTCTGGGCGCGTTCTTCATCAAGAACCCTAGCGAACCAGGTTGGACGCTAAGTCGTCACTATGCCGTCGCTAAGATGAAGATGATGCTGAACAGGATGAAGTTCATCAATTTTTTTCCAGAATTTCCAGAATTTCTCAGATTTTACAAAACATTATACCAAAACGAAACTCATGCAATGGAGATTATAGATCAAGCATCAATTCATCCTAGTTCAACATGATTCATGCAAATCGAAGCAAATAAAGTTTGACATTCAAAACTTCATTCAAGCATATCTCTCTCAATTCTTATCCAAATCGCACGAAATTTATATCAGATTGATCAGCATCAAATGTTCTACAATATTATACACATAAAACAGAGAATTAAGGTGATCGAAAATGTGACCTCTTGAAGATCAGTTCTTGAATTCTGCAGACTCCAGGCCAGGCAAGCATGCAAATCCACTCCAAATCTCTTGTTATGAAATTTGATGGTGAAATTGAGGCTTGGAAACGTGTAGATCTAGCTCAATTTGCATTTGCCATTTTTTAGTTCTTGAACTTCAATGCTTGATTTTCTCACCTTCACCATCATGGTCATGTTCACAGTCACTCACCAAACAGATATCATTGTGCATCTGCACCAAAGATCTTCGGATAAATCGGACATAAAAAACCTTGAATTCTCCAGGATAACCGTCCACCATATTCACTAAAGAGTTACCATGAGTGGGAAAAGGGTTAGCTTTCACATTTGGTGCGCGGTCCTCAAAGGATACCATACCACTCTTCATAAGCTTTTGAACCTCATATTTCAATGGATAACAGTTTTCAATATCATGGCCAGGTGCTCCCTGATGAAAAGCACATCGAAGCTCAGGTTTATACCACCATGGAAGTGGTTCTGGGAACTCTGGTGGGTTCCTCGGTTAAATCAAGTTCTTGAGAACTAGCGAGGGATACAACTCTGCATACGACATAGGAATCGGGTCAAAAGAGACCTTCTTTCTCTCAAAGTTCTGTTGATGATGATTGTTGTTGGTATTGTTGTTGTTGTAGGTGTTCGTTCTTTGTTGCGGTTGTTGTTGTTGACGTTGATGTTGTTGTTGTTGAATTGGTGTTGCTTGTTGATAAGAAAATACTGGTATTAATGATGACACTTGATGATGATGATGTTGACGGGGTGGTGGATTTCTTCTGATCTGAGGCATCCTTTGCCTCCCACTGGAAATTGCATTTGTTTCACTATTCTTCTTCTTGCTGAATCTACTGCCATACCTCTTACTCGTTGACGCCCCATCTCTTGACAAACGTCCTTCACGAACCCCTTCTTCATGTCTCATCCCCATATTTACCATTTTGGTAAAACCACTGGGGGCACTGGCGATCATGCGTTTGTTAGTGTAAGCCCTAGAGGCCAATACTTTTGGTACTTGTATCGAATTATTTATTAATAATAAAAAAGGATTTTTCTTTATTATGTTTGTTTAATAAAGTCCCTAGAATAGCTAGTCTGTTAAATGTATCAAGTATGACTTAATCATGAGATCGCGTTAAACATAAGGACTCTATTCTTAAAGTATCCGTAGTCGAGCTTTATTGTGAAGTGGGATAACATTAAAGCATTAAGACTATTATGTTTGTAGACTGATGAACACATCTCATGGATCATGGATAAAGAATTATCAAATCTTAAACGTAGGTATGAATATTAAGAGTAATATTTATACTAGATTGACCCGCTATGAGAATACTATATAGAAAGTTATGCAAAGTGTCATAAGTTATTCTCATGGTGATAATGGTGTATACCACTCTTCGACCTGAAACCACTATGGACCCTAGATGTAGATTCAAGTGCATTATTACTGATCCAACGTTGTCCGTAACTGGATAACCATAAAGACAGTTGATGGGTACTCCACGAAGCATGCTGAGGGACATGAGTGACCTAGATGGAATTTGCCCATCCTGCGTAACAGGATAAATGTCTATGGGTCCAATATTGAACTGGACAAGGATGACACGGTCTATACCTTGTGTTCAATATAGACATAAGGGAAAAAGGGTAATTATACACATAATTATTATCACAGAAGGATATGTCAAATCACATGACATTTTCCAGTCTTGGGTAGCAATGATGTGTTGCTAGATACCGCTCACTGTTTATTATGTTAAATGCGTGATTTAATATAATTGCTAACGTCACGAAAACCTATAGGGTCACACACAAAGGACAGATTGATGAGAGATAGAGTAACTAAGGAACACCGTATGGTATGATGCACTTAAGTGGAATACAAAATATGGTAAGGTACCACATGCTTAAGTGAGTTTGGGCATATTACTTAAGTGGAATACAAAATATGGACCAAAATATACTTAAGTGGGCTTTTTAGCTTGAAGCCCACACAAGTGGTTCTATAAATGGAACCCTTGGGGAGAAGCATTGTTACTCTAATTGGAATTTCGTTTCTCTCTCTCTCTCTCACACTCAAAGCCTTCATTCGTAGCAGCTAGCACTGAGATTGAAGGAATCCGTTCGTGTGGACTGAGTAGAGGCGTTGTCATCGTTCAACGTTCGTGATCGCCACAAGATGTAATGATTCTATCACTGATCATGCCCATTCGTAAGGATCATTAAAGGAGAAAATTTTAAATTTCGCTGCGTTTTGGATCGCCATTCTCCTTCAGTGGTATCAGAGCCACTTACGAAACCATTTATCTGGTAACTGTTTATTTTCTGTATTAAAAAAATTAAAGACAGAATGAATCAAAGATTAAATTGAGATCGATCAAGTTATATATATGATATATGTAATCCTGATGCAAAATGCATTATATATGATATAGTGTTCTCGTTTCGTTCATTCAAACACTCGATGGTTGTTTTCCTTTGAGCGATCAATGGTCGTTTGCTTCTTGATCCGACATTAGTATGGTGAAGCAATGACGTGTTGATCAATCATACTGAATCAACAATCGAGATATATTTGACGGTCTGAAATTGGTGCATCAGGGTTAGTGACGGCACAAGGGTTGTTTTGTCAGAGAGTTATGCGATTGGGGTTGTGACTGCACAAGAATTGTGCTTTCTAACACTTTTTCGAACAGTGTTAACCGATTAACGCATATGGTTAGCCGGTTAACGCGAGACGGAATACAGCTTCCTTTCAGTTTTTCCAACAGTGTTAACCGGTTAACGTATTTGGTTAACCGGCTAATGCAAAACAGAATACAAATTATGAACAGATTTTCAAACAGTGTTAACCGGTTAACGTATATGGTTAACCGGTTAACGCAAGGCAAAATTCACTCGTTCGGCTAACTCTACGTAATGTGATCGGTCGTCGAGATTTAATTTGGTTTTAATTAATAAAAGGAATTAAAATTGATAATAATAATGTGTTTATTATTGTCTTGTGTTGATCGGTTATGGCCTTAGTTTTCCTTTATTTTGTCTTGGGTTAGAAAATACGACTTGCGTGTCATGCCTCTCTTTTAATCTCTCAATGTAACTTCTTTTCTCATCTCACTCCCTCGTATGTAAAACGAGTTTCTTTATGTAATGTAATGTTATGAAGAAAGAAAAGAAGTCAGTGCCAAAGGAGGACAACCTTGAAGATCTTGCTTGGAGAAGCTTAGATCGTTATTAGGTTAGCTTAGGTTCTCTTATTGGCTTGGGAGAACAATTGCGCTAGGGGCCATAACTGTTTCATTATATATGTATGTTGATGCATGTGAATGTATGTTGATGCATGTGAGAGACGATTTATATGATAAATAAGCAGGTGAGATCAGAACAATTGCAATTCCCTCAAATTAAATATTAAGTTTATGCTTTCCAAGTTTTAACACTCATTAAGACTAGTATCAGATAATGTAGGTTTCACCTACGCGAGGTGCATGTTCTATATTGGTAAGATGCGATGGGATAATTGTAATATCCAATTGTTAAAACAATGGGTCAAACTTAATTAAACAAATTATAATAAGATTATATATGTTTAGAAGCAAGAGTTGGAAATGATCCATATGATGGATTGGAATAAGGAGTTATTCACCCAACTGAAATTTTCGAGAGTTGTATGAGATACAATTGGAAGGAGTTCCTACCTAAATAACCTAGTTTTGTGTAATCCGCCTACGCGGACTTAGAACGAAGTGAAATATGGATCTCAACCCACTAGAAAGTCTTCCAACGGGATTTTTCGAATCAAATGATGAGGGTCATTTGTTTTGAGTAAAATAGTGGGAGCATATTTAATTAAAGGCCTAATTAAATATGTCCATGATACTTATATTTTCATTAATTCTTATGTAGATTATCATGACAGCAAACACATCTAACAACATTTTGCGATCATTTCTTGATAAGGAAAATTTGTCTGGGACAAATTTTCTGGATTGGCACCGAAACCTGAGGATTGTCCTCAAACATGATAAAAAGCTGTATGTCTTGGAGACACCTGTTCCTGAAGAGGAACCTCCTAGTTCTACACCTAAGGCAGAAAGAGATGCTTATAAGAAGCATGTCGATGATGCCAATGAAACTGCTTGTCTCATGCTAGCTACCATGAACTCAGAATTGCTAAAGCAATATGAGAACATGTCAGCGTTCGATATGATCGAACACCTGAAGATGCTCTATCAAGAGAAAGCAAGGCATGAGACGTTTGAAGTTTCAAAAGCCCTTTTTCAAGGCAAGTTAGCTGAGGGAGCCCCTGTAGGTCCCCATGTGCTCAAGATGATTGGGTATGTGGATAACCTTGAGGGATTGGGTTTTCCCCTCGAAAAGGAACTTGCGACTGATTTGATCTTGCAATCGTTGCCAGATGGATTCAGTCAATTTGTCCTAAATTTCAATATGAATGATATGGACAAATCTCTTCCTGAACTGCTCGCCATGTTAAGAACTGCCAAGCAAAATCTGAAGTCAAAAGGGAAGTCCATTCTGATGATCGGAAATGGAAAGAGACAGAACAAAAGGCCCACTAAGCAAGGTGATAAAGGGAAAGGTAAGGAAGTTGCCAAACCCAAACCCACCGTTGCTGCTTTAAATCCCAGTGGAGGCATAGCAAAAGAAGGCACCTGCTTCCATTGCGGTAAGACCGGACACTTGAAGAGAAACTGTACAAAGTACCTGGAAGATAAGAAGAATGGAGTAGAGACTTCAACTTCAGGTATTTTTGTTATTGAAATTAATTTATCTACTTCTACATCATGGGTATTAGATACTGGATGCGGTTCTCACATTTGTACAAATGTGCAGGGACTAAAAAGGAGTAGAAAATTGGCAAAAGGTGAAGTCGACCTACGAGTTGGCAATGGAGCAAAGGTTGCTGCTTTGGCCGTAGGAACTTATGTATTGATTTTACCTAGTGGTTTAATAATTTAGTTAAAGAACTGTTATTATGTACCTGCAATTAGCATGAATATTATTTCCGTTTCTTGTTTGGACAAGTTTGGTTTTTCATTTATAATAAAGAACAATTGTTGCTCAATTTATTTGAATGATATATTCTATGCTACTGCACAAATGAACAATGGACTATATGTCCTTGATCTTGAAATGCCTATTTATAACATTAATACTAAAAGGATGAAACCTAATGAGTTAAATCCAGCTTACCTTTGGCATTGTCGATTAGGCCACATAAATGAGAAACGCATTTCCAAACTCCATAAAGATGGACTCTTGGACTCTTTTGATTATGAATCATATGAGACATGCAAATCTTGTTTAATTGGAAAGATGACAAAGTCTCCATTCACAGGAAAAGGTGAAAGAGTTAATGATCTTTTGGCCCTCATACATACTGTTGTATGTGGACCACTGAACATACCAGCCAAAGGAGGTTTTCAGTACTTCATCACATTTACTGATGATTTCAGTAGATATGGTTATGTGTATTTAATGAAACACAAATCAGAGTCCTTTGAAAAGTTCAAGGAATTCAAGAATGAACTACAAAACCAACTAGGTAAGAATATTAAAACTCTTCAATCAGATCGAGGTGGTGAGTATTTAAGCCTAGAGTTTGATGACCATTTGAAAAAGTGTGGGATCCTATCCCAACTTACTCCTCCTGGAACACCCCAATGGAATGTTGTATTTGAGAGAAGAAATCGAACCCTGTTAGACATGGTCCGATCCATGATGAGTCACGCCAATCTTCCAAACTCTTTTTGGGGACATGCACTATTGACAGCAGCTTACACACTTAACCGTGTTCCATCCAAAAAGGTTGAGAAGATACCATATGAGATATGGAGTGGTAAGATACCACATATGTTTGACATGAAGATTTGGGGTTGCGAAGTTTATGTGAAACGACAAGTTTCAACTAAGCTTGAGCCCAAATCTGACAAATGCTTATTTGTGGGGTATCCTAAAGAAATAAGAGGGTATTACTTCTACAATCCTTCAGAGGGCAAAGTGTTTGTCGCTCGAACTGGAGTTTTCTTAGAAAAGGATTTTATTTCCAAAGGAATCAGTGGGAGGAAAGTAGATCTTGAAGAAATTCAAGAATCACAAAGCATCGATACACCTATGGAGGAATTAGAGCAGGAAACACAAGTAGTTGTGGAAGAGCAACCTGCTCAAGTAGAACAAGAGCAACGTAGGTCAAGCAGGATACGTCACCTACCTGAGAGATATGGATATCTCATAACAGATCAAGGTGATGTATTACTCATGGATCAAGATGAGCCTGTGACCTACCAAGAGGCCATAACTGGTCCCGAGTCTGAGAAGTGGCTAGAAGCCATGAAATCTGAAATGGATTCCATGTACACAAACCAAGTTTAAAACTTGGTAGAACCTCCTATAGGAGTTAACCCTATAGGATGCAAGTGGGTCTTCAAAAAGAAGACCGACATGGATGGTAAGGTACATACCTATAAGGCAAGACTGGTTGCAAAAGGATATAAACAAATTCATGGGGTTGACTGTGATGAAACCTTTTCAACAGTTGCAATGCTTAAATCTGTTCGGATTTTACTTGCTATCGCTGCATATCATGATTATGAAATATGGCAGATAGATGTCAAGACTACTTTCCTCAATGGGAATATTCTTGAGGATATGTACATGACACAACCTGAAGGATTTGACATACCAGAAGAAGCCCAAAAGATATGTAAGTTACAAAGATCAATCTATGGATTGAAGCAAGCTTCCAGAAGCTGGAATCTTTGTTTTGATGAAACAGTAAAACAGTACGGATTCATCAAGAATGAAGATGAACCTTGTGTCTACAAGAAGGTTAGTGGGAGCATGATCGTTTTTCTGGTATTATATGTAGATGACATATTACTCATTGGAAACGATGTCCCTACCCTGCAACAAGTAAATTCTTGGTTGGGGAAATGCTTTACTATGAAGGACCTAGGTGAAGCATCCTATATATTAGGAATCAGAATCTATAGAGATAGATCACAAAAACTGCTTGGCCTAAGTCAGAGTACATACATAGACAAAGTGCTGAGACGCTTTAATATGCATGATTCCAAGAAAGGATTCATACCTATGTAACATGGCCTGTGTCTATCAAAAACATAATCCCCTTCAACTAAGGAAGAAAGGGATCGCATGAATAAGATTCCATATGCATCTGCAATAGGATCTATCATGTATGCCATGTTATGTACTCGACCAGATGTCTCGTATGCTTTAAGTGCAACGAGTAGGTACCAATCTGATCCTGGTGATGCCCATTAGGTAGCTGTCAAGAATATCCTTAAGTACTTGAGAAGGACTAAGGACTCATTCTTGATATATGGAGCTCAGGAAGAGTTGGCTGTAATTGGATACACCGATGCTAGCTTCCAGACAGATAAGGATGACTTTAGATCGCAATCTGGTTATGTGTTTTGTTTAAACGGTGGCGCTGTGAGCTGGAAAAGTTCAAAGCAAGATACAGTTGCTGATTCTACAACCGAGGCCGAGTATATTGCTGACTCAAGTGAAGCAAAGGAAGCTGTTTGGATCAAAAAGTTCATTAGTGAACTTGACATAGTTCCTAGTGTAAGACCCCAATTTTGTCCCTAAGATCCCTCATGGCATCATATCATACCATATTATTGCCTCAAGGATCTTTGTGCACCTTTGCTTCCCTCCTAGTGGGTGGGTTATCTTGTGAGTGTGGTTCTTGATCACCAAGCATGTATTGCATTTGTATATCATTGCTTTTCATCTGTCTATCAACCAAAAGTACAAAAATGTTGTCATCTAACCATGTTACTTGCAGATGAAGCAAATTAGGTCAAAATAGTCAAACCAGCCATTGAACAGTAGATGGTGGCCATTCTTGAAGAATTTGGGCACGATGATCATTCATCAAGAGTTCATATGAGTTGTGACATCATTTTGAATCAAGATCTCAAGTGGTAGGGGCTTGGAATTCATCAGAACATGGTTCAGTCAGCCAAAACCCTAGCAAAGTCAACTATGGTCAACTGTGCATTTAATCAGTGATTTGATGGTGGGAATTGGTTTGAGAGGTCTCATTCATGTCCATATAAGCCTCATATAACATGTCAAACATCCACAGTGAAGAATTTGAGGTCAAACAAGAAATTTCCAAAAATAGTAAGTTGACCTGTAATTGGAATTTGCCAAAAATGGAAAGTTCTTCTCCTCAAAATTACATCATCATACAAGCTTCAAATGAATTTTTGTCCAACATGAAAGTTGAAGATCTTGTTCTCCCATTTCCAAAAAGTCTAGGAACACTCATTTCTCATGTGTGGTTGGCAAGTTATGATCAAATCATTCTCAAAAAATTTTGAACTTCAAAGTGGCATATCTTCCAAACCATTTGGCCAAATCGAGTGAGGTTTTTTGCTACAAGTCATATTTGATGTGCTCTATCCAAATCCTTCATCACAATTCACCAAAAATCATCCAATCAAAATGGCCTTTTTCAAGTGGTTGGAATTTAAAAAGAGGAGGTGAAAAAGTGACTTTTCAAATTGACCATTTCCAATGCATTTTACCATTTGCCAATGTTCAGAAATCATGTTTTGGATGTGCTTAAAGCCCAATTTTCGCACTGTAGCACATGCACATGCAGCATAAGTGGAATTTCACTAATTGGCAAAACATTTCCATTTGAGCTAATTTCCAATTACCATTCCACTAACCAAACTTAGCATTGTTAATGAGAAGTATATATTTCACATTTCTGATGGAAAAAAACCTAGCCACACTTTGCCTAAACAGAAAAACTTCATTTTCTCTCAAACTCTCATTTTTCCGCACTTGAACTTTTCTCTGAAAATCTCAAAAGGACCTGTGTTCTTGAGCTTTGGTCCATCATCCACCATCATTTTTGAGCATTTGCAAGCATCAAATCACAACTGTAAAGCTGGAACCGCACTGTTGCATTCATATACCTTCCATGGCAGTCGAATTTTTGAGCTGGAATTGAGACAACTGAGCTTTCAATACTCCTCCATTCATCATCTGGAACATCCTTGCGCATCTGTTTCAGCTCATCATAGCCAAATAACCACTGTTCCATCATTGTTCTTCAAATCTGGTAATATTTCGAACCTAGCTATTCTTGAAATCATGATGTGCTTTGAATAGATCTTGCCTTGCTGGTTTTACTGAACTTTAAATCGTGGAAAATGGTTGAGTATTAAGAAAGTTATGTTGACATGAAGTTTCACATGTGGATGATATTTTGCTCGATTCTTTCATTTCAGTATGGTTTAGTGAAAATTAATGTTGGATTTGTGATGTGCATTGTTTGCTGATTTGAATGGTATATGTGTTTCCAAATTCTGGGAGAAAAGTTCATCACGATTGATGAACAGTAACTAAAAACCCTAATTTCTAAAACCCAGGTCGCGTTTGGCTGCTGAGTTTTTTTGTTTTGCATGTTTTTACTATTCCATTGCCATGAAGCCAGTAAGCGCGCGACACACCCTTAAGTGAAACGCAGCGTTTCACTTAAGGGACCGGGATATTACAAAATTGCCACTGCCGGTTTTATTTATTTCATTAAATCATTTCATTTTGCAATTTTATTTCATTTTGTGTCCCAATCTTCAAAAATTCATAAGTCACTCATTTTTAATCCAAATTTGATGGGATTTTTTGTGGAATGCTCCTCTTGACCTCTAGGTTTTTATGATGTTTTTTCCAGATTTTTTGCACGTGTGGATTTTAAAATGTGCTAGGGTTTGTTCATGTTGTCCATTTTATGTATGTTATGCCAATTTGCTTGTGAAATGATGATACTTAATCCAATGCCTCTGAAATTTTTTGTGCTTAAACTAGACATGTTCATGGTGATTTTGGTGTAGAGTTTGTGAATTTATCATTGCTGGTTGATGAGATATGATTTTTTTGAATAGGGGTGTGACAATTTGTGTCACACCATGCATGCCCAACTTCATGATTTTAATTACCATGCTTATTGAAATCAAAATGGTCTGGATTTTTGCATGAACATACTTAGGGATGTTGAGAATACATGTGAATATTTCTGGAATTATTGATGGCATTTCCTATTTGATTGGAATTTTCTCCCCTGTTTGGTCATTTGTTGACTTTTTGTGACACATGATGTTATATGATTTGTGAAATCCTCATGCTTAATTGGATGGACTTGAAATTTGACATGTGGATTGTAGACATCTTGAAGTTTATCATGATTTTGATCCCATTCATTTATCATGTGTTGTCACTGTTTTATGATTTATTGAAGTTGGTGCATGTTTTGATGCTTGGTATGAGTTTGCTTGAACTTGATTTGTCTTTCTGATTTTCATTGACCTACTTCCTTTGATCCAAATGAGCTGAAATTTGGTATGCTTATCATGTTATGGATGATGTTTGATCATGAATTATTTGAGATTTTTTTGAAATGTTTGTGATTGGATTTGAGTTGAATCATTCTGTTGACTTCTTTGAGGTTCTATATGACATGCTTTGACCTAATTTGTTTGTGAAACGATAATGATGAATGATATGAATATGAAACCACTTGGGTTTGTTTCTTAATTGTTTGAGCTTGATTTTGGATAGCTTTCACTTGCTGTTTTGGATTTCTTATCTCTTTTTGACCCTAGGCTTGTCCTAGTGGTCTTGTTGCTCATGTTTAAGCTTGTTTTTTCAGGTTAAGAAGCAAATGCTTCAAGGAGCTTTATGCAAGTTGCTTGAGTTTGATTGATTATCATGAACTAACTTGTTTGTTTTGTAGGATGTCTAGCTCATATGCTTTGAGCTTTGTGCATTGCACATTTGACTGATTGTGTTGATCCTTATCTTATATTGATTTTGAATTTGAGTTGTATACTGATTTTGTTTGACTGGTTTCACGTACCATTAGTTGCTCAGTTCTTTTAAGAACTTGCTTTGCTTTGCTTGATAGCATTTGCATTGAGGTAGAATCCCTTATCTTCATGTAGTCTGGAAGACCTGGCCTGTTACTTGGCCAGGCAACTGTCTTAAGTCCTCCTTAAGAGGCGATGTTTGTGCTTGTTTACTTTTATCCCAAGCAGGAAAAGTCCTCATTTGAGGCAATTGGTAGACAAAAGAGATATGTAGCCTATCTCCTACTATTCTGTGAGTCACTCACCTTGCTCACACCACTTGTGTTGATGCATAGTGAGTAAAAACCCAAGATCTATAGAGTCTAACTTGTGGAGAGAGTTCCATCTTTCTAAACTCCCACACCTTCTGATATTTGAAGCTCTCCCTGACCAGGGATAAGAGCATGAGGCACACCCCTCATATCCTTTCATCTACTTCACCTTGGCTCTCAATGTCAAGGTTAAGAGCACCATTAACCCTATTCCAGTTGGCTTCAATGCCTAACCCTTTGTATGAGCCTCATTGTTTGGTTATAGAGTGTGCTGAATGACTTTGATTGATTACTTAGTTCATATGCACATGTTTGCTTGTATGATTTATGCATTTATCATCACTAATTGCTCATTAGTGCATGATCATTTCATTTGTCTTTATGACGTATCTTTGTTGTTTGCCCATTGAGGACAATTGTAAGACCATTCATTGGCCATTGTTCCTATGATATGGAAGTGAGTATAAGACCATTTAATTGGCCATTCATCATCTCTTTGCTTGATGCATTTGTTTGATTTATGTGAGGATGCAATTGTAAGTCCGTGTAATTTGGCATTTGTTTTCCTATGATCATATGTTGGAGGTTAGAGTAAGCCCAGATAGATTGGCATCTGACATCCAAATGTCTTGTTTTGCTTTGTTGGAGATTGGTATAAGTCCAGATAGATTGGCATCCGGTATCCACTTTTTATTTCTTTGTTGAGGAGATTGGTATAAGTCCATAGAATGGCCTCTGATATCCAGTTCTGTTTTAGGAGATTGGTATAAGTTCAGTAATTGGCATCCGGTATCCGCTTTGGTTGACTTTCTTCCTTTGCTTTGCTTGTTTGTTATTGCTCATTGCTTATTCCAAAGGACGCACTTGAGTCATCTTCTATATGATTTCAAGAGGTGAACCTTCTAGGAAGTTTTACACTCCATCTTCATCCATTCATCCATTTTGTCCTAAACCTTTTCACACATTGCTTTCAAAACTTGAGATAAATATTGTGCAAACATCTTCATGCTTTTAAATTAAAAACCTGGACCCCAAGTCCTTGACTTTTTTCAAACTCCATTTCATAATACTTCTTTTGAATCAATCTTAATCATACTTTGACCCTCCTTTTGTGAATAATCATAATCAATTAATTTCACCCATTCGAATGTTTTGTGGCTTTGTCCATTCTTGTTAAGCTTTCATACATTAGCCATAGGTTTGATTTATCCTAGTTGGTTGATGTCAATCTCACCTATTTGTCCTTAGTTGATTGAATTGTAAGTCTTCCTTGCTTATTATAGGGTTAACCCCTCACTAGCAAGTTGAAGCTTTTCTCACATGGTGGACTTGTTGTTTTGTATAAGGTTGAGTTTTCTCCCGTGGATAAGGTAAGACTTTAGGGCTTGTGTTTAAAATTGAATCCACTAACTTTTGGAAATCTTTTAGCCGAACTACGGCGTTTTGATCCTTACCTTTGATGGGAGGTACGTAGGCAACGGGTTCATCCGTTCGAACACAAAAATAATAAAATTGTATATTCTTTTCTCATCATCCCAATCATGTTTGCACAATAAATATTTCATAACAAATAACAATTTTATACAACAAGTGTGAAAAGGGCTCCCTAGGAGTACCTAGGACGTAGTGGGTGCCTAACACCTTCCCATTGCGTAATTTACCCCTTACCCAGACTCTCTGATCTTTTCATTAGTTTTCTACGCGTAAAACTTCTTAGGCTTTTGTTCGCTTTTTAGCCAGTCCTTTGGATAAATAAAAGTGCGGTGGCGACTCGAATTCATTGTATGCTTTGCTTATGGTTAAATGAATAAATCATATAGCGACGAATACACCGCTACACCTAGCATTGTGGATCCCATTGGTCTCTATTGTGATAACAATGGTGCTATCGCACAAGCTAAGGAACCTAGATCTCACCAACGATCCAAACATATACTCAGGCGTTATCACCTCATTCGAGAGATAATAGATAGAGGAGATGTGAAAATATGTAGAGTACCTACACTTGACAATATTGCTGACCCACTGACAAAGCCTATTGCGCAGCAGAAGTATGATGGCCATACTAGATATATGGGCATTAGGGTTATGCCTGATTGGCTCTAGTGCTAGTGGGAGATTGTTGGTGTAAGCCCTAGAGGCCAATACTTTTGGTACTTGTATCGAAAATATTTATTAATAATAGAAAAGGCTTTTTCTTTATTATGTTTGTTTAATAAAGTCCCTAGAATAGCTAGTCCGTTTAATGTATCAAGTATGACTTAATCATGAGATCACATTAAACATAAGGACTCTATTCTTAAAGTATCCGTAGTCGAGCTTTACTGTGAAGTGGGATAACATTAAAGCGTTAAGACTATTATGTTTGTAGACTGATGATCACATCTCATGGATCATGGATAAAGAGTTATCAAGTATTAAACGTAGGTATGAATATTAAGAGTAATATTTATACCGGATTGACCCGCTATGAGAATACTATATAGAAAGTTATGCAAAGTGTCATAAGTTATTCTCATGGTGATAATAGTGTATACCACTCTTCGACCTGAAACCACTATGGACCCTGGATGTAGATTCAAGTGCTTTATTACTGATCCAATGTTGTTCGTAACTGGATAACCATAAAGACAGTTGATGGGTACTCCACGAAGCATGCTGAAGGACATGAGTGACCTAGATGGAATTTGCCCATCCTGCATAACAGGATAAATGTCTATGGGCCCAATATTGAACTGGACAAGGATGACACGGTTTATACCTTGTGTTTAATATAGACATAAGGGCAAAAGGGTAATTATACACATAACTATTATCACAGAAGGATTTGTCATATCACATGACATTTTTGTGTCTTGGGTAGAAGTGATGTGTTGCTAGATACCGCTCATTGTTTATTATGTTAAATGCGTGATTTAATATAATTGCCAACGTCGCGAAAACCTACAGGGTCACACACAAAGGACGGATTGATGAGAGATAGAGTAACTAAGGAACACCGTAAGGTACGGTGCACATAAGTGGAATACGAAATATGGTAAGGTACCACATGCTTAAGTGATTTCGGGCATATTACAAGATATGGGCCAAAATATACTTAAGTGGGCTTTTTAGGTTGAAGCCCACACAAGTGGTTCTGTAAATAGAACCCTTGGGTAGAAGCATTGTCACTCTAATTGGAATTTCGTTTCCCTCTCTCTCTCTCACTCAAAGCCTTCATTCGTAGCAGCTAGCACTGAGATTGAAGGAATTCGTTCGTGTGGACTCAGTAGAGGCGTTGTCATCGTTCAACGTTTGTGATCGCCACAAGAGGTAACGATTCTATCACTAATCATGCCCATTCGTAAGGATCATTAAAGGAGAAAAATTTAAATTCCGTTGCGTTTTGGATCGCCATACTTTCTTTCAGCGTTCATAATAAAATGAACTAAGGGTTTTCAAGAAGATCTTTGTCATTTCTTTCTCCTCCAAAGGAGGAGTGATCTGGGCAGCCAACTCCCTTCATCTTTGCGCGTATTCTATGAATGTCTCATTGTCCTTTTGAGACGTAGACCTCAACTGGTCTCTATCCGGCACCATGTCAACATTGTATTTGTATTTCTTCACAAAAGAGTCTCCCAAGTCGTTAAAAGTGCGGATGCTTGCACTATCCAACCCCATATACCAATGGAGTGCAACACCAATCAGGCTATCCTGGAAGTATTGAATAAGCAATTGGTCATTATCTATCTGAGTTGACATCTTGCGGGCATACATCATAAGATGACTGAGGAATACAAGGGTTCCCCTTATATTTTTCAAAGTCAGGAACTTTGAATTTCACCAGGATTTTGACATTGGGTACCAAACATAGCTCGACAACACTCTTCCCAAACAGATCTTTACCTCTCAACGTCTTCAATTCCTTACGCAGCTCAAGAAATCGGTCTTTCATTTCGTCCATCTTCTTATAGACGTTCGGGCCCTCAGACGGCTCAGAATGATAGATGGTGTCCTCTATGCGAGGCAGAGTGTGCACAACAGGAGGTGGCACAGACATGACCGGGCTAGATGCCGACATGGAAGCAAAGGTAGGCGCAAAGCCCTCTGGCACAAAGTTGGGCGGCATTCCCCACGGGAATCCGGAAGGCATGTTTGGCGCGAAGTAGGCGGAAGCAACAGGCATGGTAGAGGTAACCACTTCTGAAATAACAGTCCTCGCGGGAGGAGTTACAGGTGTTGAAGAAGCTTGGCTTTGAGCAGCAAGAACTGACTCCACCATGGCAGTCAGTCGGGCGATTTCGTCCTTCAGCTCTCTGTTCTTTTGCTCTAGATGCTCCATAATTCTCAGGTGATTGGCTCTGGTATTGTACTGGTGAGTCAGCTTGGCTATAGCACAAAAGAAACACCAATCACATACCTGGCAAAAACCTGCTTATGCAAATGATGCATGGAATACAATGCTTGATTATTTTTTTATTTCCAAGAAACTTACTATATCATTTGCAAATATATAATATTTAAATGGCAATTGCAATAATTTGATATGACCAAAAAGCTCTTTTTATAAGAGAAAAGGAGACTAATTTCAGAAATCAAAATAAAATATACAAGAGAAAAGGAGACTAGTCGTCCTAAGGATCCCTAACAACAATGTCAGAAGATCTGGCTGAAGGCGCGTACTTCCTTCGGATGCGACAGATCTCGGTCTCAAAAGAAGCCTTCATCTGAGTCTTCTCGAGGACAAGCTGGTCAACAATCTTCTTCCAAGCAACGGAAGGCTGAGGAATGCTATAAGATGAAACCTCTGGCTGTCTCTGTCACTTTGTCACTCGGTCTTCAAGTAGCTAAATCAGTTAATCTTTGTCCTTAGACTCCAACTGCAACTCTTCATGCTTATTGCTCAAAGCATGAAAACGCTATTCCCACATATCCTTCTCTTGCTTCATCTTGGCGAGCGCGTCTTCCAACTCCTCTACATCTTGGTTAGGAAGAGTTAATGGCTCAACCACAACCATAGACATAAGTCTTTCACAAGGATAAGGCATCTTCAACTCCATAGCTCTCTTCTTCACCCAAAGAGTGTAAGCTTCCAAAGCTACACAATTGCACGGACCAAGCTCGGATCTTCCTTTCCTATGCACATTATGCCAAGCATGCACAATATTCTGCTTCAAATGTTGGGGATATTTACCCTCTTGATAGAACAGACCTTCTAACAAAGTGTTATTAGGTTTGACTCTCAAGGGGAACCCAAGTTGACGAAGAGCCAAAGCAGGGTTATAGTTAATTCCTCCTTGTGTACAAATGAGAGGCACATTAGAGAATTCACCACAACTATCAATAATATCCAAACTGCTTACATACGGATCATACCAAACTATATCATCATTAGTCAGAGACATAAGTCTCTGAGACCACCTTAGGCATTGTTTGTTCTCTATAAAAGCAGGCGTCTGAGGCAAGTGCGAAATAAACCACTTGTACAGAAGAGGAATACAACACACAATCGTTCCACCACCTATATAATTCGTTAGATGCAAAGAGAAATACATATCACCCAACAGAGTAGGCACATGATTCCCTATCAAGAAAAGTCTAATGGTGTTAACATCAATAAAACCGTCAATGTTAGGGAATAAAGCTAATCCATAGATGAGCAACACAAAGATGGCTTCAAAATCATCCACACTACCGGCTTGAGCAAAGGCAGTAGCTTCCTTGATGAGGAAATCACATGGCAACCCAAACAATACTCCTTTCTTCACCCAATGAGCCTCTATCTCAGACTTCTTCAAGTGAAGAGCTTCAGCAATAATACTAGACCGGGGAATCTCGTCCAATCCACTAAAAGGCACTCTACTAGAAACAGGTATCCCCAAAAGATGAGAATACTCCTCCAAGGTAGGCACAAGCTGAAAATCTGGGAAAGTGAAACAATGGTAGAGAGGATCATAAAACTGCACCAACACACTCAAGAGTTCTTCAACCACATTAGTAGACAAGATGGACAGAAGCTTCCCATGATGTTGTTTGAAGTGTAAGGGATCTAATACAAAAGATGCTAGCTTCGTTAACTCTTTCAAATCGGGACATCTGAAACTGTACTTCTTAGTGTTCCTTCTTCCACAATCCATGGTCTGAAAATATTTGCAAATGATACCTTAGTTCCTTGAAATTTTCGTGTGATGAATGTTATGATGCGCATGAATGCATGAATGCAACAATCACAAATAAGGGATCACACACAAGGTAAGCAAAGGTTAAGGGATGAATCAAGTCATTGTCAAGATCAATCATCCATTTTGGTGGATTATGGTTTTCACCTTATCAACATCCAAGTTCCATTGATATTGACAAGACTTGATTGGATCAACCAAGAATCAAGGGTTTGTTGCAAGTCACGAGCATGGAGTCTGGGTAAGAACCATCCCAAAGGAGTGAACTAAGGATAAAAACCTGTAGATCATGTTCTAAAAAGTTCCCAGAGTATTAATTTCATCTATCGTATATTATAGGTTAAGATGACTGACTCATCATTCCATGATATTCTCAAGAGAAACTCGTCTGAGTGTAGTATCACGTAACAACTGTTATCAAGTCTACACTTGAACAGTTTCCGCACTACGTCCTAAATAGGCCAAGATGGGTTAAATGTTCTAAAGTCCCCAGCTTCTCGGACCCAATTAGAAATAGTAATGCCTAGCCACAAATACTTGTGTGACATTTCCAAATCCAAAGGAGTCTCCATTGAGCAGATGGATCTCAAGCCAACTTGTTAAGGACTACTCCACACAAGTCGAACATGACTATATCATCCTCCTATCTCAATTACACTCAAGTTCGGGTTAGAACTTATCTCACCAATCAGAGATCACCAAGCATAATAAGTAGATTATATCACACATACATATATACAAACATCACATATATACAAATATATTCACCCAAAAAGTAGGCTAAACCCACTGGACACTATTTCCCCAACAGAGTCACCACTTAATTTATGTAGCGGGATATTCATGATCATCAAGCTATTGACAAGCTAGAGATCAATTAACAAGAGTCACCACCGCGCTTTTATTGTTTCCAAGGGAAAGGGGAAAAGTACGAACAAAACCCAAAAAGTAAGATGTTTTCAAATAAAAACTAATAAAACTCAGAGATCACAGGTAAGGGGGTTGGTGACACAAAGGGAAGGTGTTATCACCCAAAGTGTCCTATGTACTCCTAGGGAGCCCTTTTTGTGTGCATATGTATTTTGTACAAAGTGTTGTTTACAAACAAATAGAATGGGGGGATGAGAAAAAGAATTCATTAATTATATTTTTGTGTTTGACAAGACCTTCGGACTTGTGCCTACGTACCAACATCAAAATGAGGGATCAAAACCTCGTAGTTCGTGATACAAATTTCAAAATGAGTGTGTTGATTTTAAAAAAATTTAAGTTTGAAAGGCACAAATGTAACACCCCGAATAAAATAAGAGAATTATTTAAATTAAGTTAATAAGATATTTATTAATTTAATTAAATAAATTGAATTATTGGATTATTATTATTATTATTATTATTTTGGAATAATAATTTTTGGAAAATATATAAGTTGGAATAAGGAAAAAGAGTTTTCATTTTTGTAAAAGGGTTTTACGTGAAAACTGAGAAGCTGTAGAGAAGAGGAGAAAGGGGCAAAGAGGAAGAACCAGAGAGCAAAGGTTGGAGAAGAGCTTGGAACTTAGAGATTTTGCCGGATTAACTCAGGTAAGGGGGGTTTATCGTCGTTTGATGGGTATTATAGATTAACATGTCATGGGTAGTGATAGCCGTTGAATTGACCCTAATTGGGATTATGAATGCTGGAAAATTACGTTGGATGAAACTGTGTTTAGGCTGTAATTGAATATGTGTTTGGGTAAGTTGTGAATTTCCGAACGTATAGCTTTTTACGGAAGTTGAATCGGAGGTCCGGAAGTCCTCCAACGGCGGAAAATGCGGAAAACTCTGCATTCTGCCTTGTGTTAGCGCAGGGACTGCTGTTTTGCCTGCGTTAACCGGTTAACCCAGGGTGTTAACCGGTTAACACTGTTATAATTTGTGAAAATGTGTTGTTTTGCCTGCGTTAACCGGTTAACCCAGGGCGTTAACCGGTTAACACTGTTGCGTTTTGCCAGAAAATGTATTTTTGTCCTGCGTTAACCGGTTAACCCAGGGCGTTAACCGGTTAACACTGTTGGAAATTGGAAAATTTGATATTTTAATGTTGTGAACATAATTGGTGATTGGCATATTCTCGTTGATTTCGATGAGTAATTTTGTTGAGTTTATGTTATGAAGTGTTGATATAAATCTGTTGATAAGTTGTGTTAAGTTGTTGAAAATACTGAGTTGTAGGCTTGATGAGCCAACGTTGATTATAAGTTGATTATGTTGAAAACATTGTTGTGTTGCTGTTATTATTATGTTGTCGGAATTTAAAGTCGTGTATGCCATGTACATTTCATATGCATTAAGTCGGAGCTTTGCTCACACCACGTTGGCCTGGATTGGCAAAAATCGGAGCTTTGCTCACACCACGTTGGCCTGGATTGGCAAATTTTAAGTTGAAAGTTGAAGGCTTATGCCTTGATGCCCACTAAAATGGCAATGATTTTAAGTTGGGAGTTTTACTCCGAATGGTACCACATGCATGACGAGTCGAGTCTCATTTGAGTTGCATTTTATGTTGTTATTGAGTTGCATTTTACGTTGTTATTGAGTATGATATTTGGGTTGATGTGCCGTTACTGAATGCATGATATGATTAGGGTGATTAACGTGTGAATTTACTTAACATAACATGATAATTTATAATGTTTGTTATATCGATTGAGGAACTCACCCTTACAACTATTTTTCAGGTAACGAGCAATGAGTTGAGTAGAAGCTAATGCTTGGAGTCTAGTGTAGTCTCCTAAGTGGGTCATGCTCTGATAGATGTAACATCGGGACGGGATGTTTTAATTGTTTTCTTGTTGATTGTTGAACCTTTTTATCTGTAATATGTTATATGTTGGAATGGTTGGTTGATTCTATCCGCTGCGAATTTTGCAAAAATGTTGTTTTGATTAAATAAAGAGCATGACAGTTATTATGGTGTGAAATGTTGTGTGACACCCTTGGTGCATGATTACTTTGATATATATATATTTGTTGTTGTTATTAAATATTTGGGGTATTTTAGAAGGGTGTTACATTAGTGGTATCAGAGCAGGTCGGTCTGTCCGGCCAGTTGTCGTGTCGTTACTGTCTAACAATTGTGTAATTGTTACTAGTCTAACTTTTAAGTTGTGTTGTAGTGATAAGTTGAAATGGCTGGAAGGAATGACACTGCAATGGCTGCCGCAATGCAAGCGATGGCACAAGCTGTGCAGAACTTGCCAAATGCTGGTGGTGATGCTGGATCACGTAGCTTGGCGACTTTTCAAAGAGAGAATCCGCCGGTGTTTAAAGGGAAGCATGATCCAGATGCAGCCTTGGAATGGTTGAAAGAGATTGAGAGAATCTTCCGTGTTATGGATTGCACTCCAGCTCAGAAGGTTCGGTATGGTACTCACATGCTAGCAGTCGAAGCTGATGACTGGTGGCTAGAGACTCACGAGAGGTTGACCGTGGCAGGTGAAGTCATTACTTGGGATGTATTCCGTAGGAAATTCATGAGGAAGTATTATCCAGAAGATGTCCGTGGTAAGAAGGAAATTGAGTTCCTTGAGCTGAAGCAAGGAAACATGTCTGTCACTGATTATGCTGCGAAATTTGTGGAGCTGTCCAAATTTTATCCTCATTACACTGGTGCTGGTGCTGAATTTTCAAAGTGCATCAAGTTTGAAAACGGACTGCGCTCTGAAATTAAGAAGGCTGTTGGGTATCAGAAGATACGCATTTTTACTGAATTGGTTGATAGCTGCAGGATATTTGAAGAAGACAATAATGCTCATTACAAGATTGTCAGTGACCGCAGAGGCAAGCAACATCAAAACCGTGGCAAGCCGTATGATGCTCCAGCTGGAAAAGGGAAGCAAAGAGCTGCTCCGGCTCAGAGAGCTAGTGGGGGAGGTGCTCCTGCTGGTATAGTTTGCTTCAAATGTGGTCAGGTTGGTCATAAGAGTAATGTATGCACTGCTGAAGTAAAGAGGTGTTTTCGCTGTGGTAAGACTGGTCATGCAATAGCTGATTGCAAGCACAAGGAAGTGATTTGTTTTAATTGTGGCGAAGAAGGGCATATTGGAAGTCAGTGTCAGAAGCCAAAGAAATCTCAGACGGGGAAGGTGTTCGCATTGACCGGAACTCAAACCTCCAGTGAGGACAGACTTATCCGAGGTACGTGTTATAATAATGGCTTTCCTCTTGTAGCTATTATTGACACAGGTGCGACTCATTCCTTTATATCTTTGGATTGTGCTGTGAAACTTAAGTTAGAGATATCTGAGATGTTTGGTAGTATGGTGATTGATACTCCTGCGAAGGGTTCAGTGACTACTACTTCGGTTTGTTTAAATTGTCCTTTGAGTATTTTTGGTAGAGAATTTGGGATGGACCTAGTGTGTCTTCCACTAGTGCAGATTGATGTTATTCTGGGTATGAACTGGTTGGTGTTTAACCGAGTTTCTATCAATTGTTTTGATAAGACGGTGGTCTTTCCTGAGATTGAGGAGGGAAAGAGTTTGTTTCTATCAGCAAGGCAAGTGAATGAGGAAGTAGCTGATGGGGCAGAGTTGTTTATGCTGTTAGCGACTCTGGAGGCTAAAGATAGACTGGTGATTGGCGATCTAGCCGGGGTGTGTGATTTCCCTGATGTGTTTCCGGAAGAGGTGAATGAATTGCCGCCAGAGCGTGAAGTTGAGTTTTCGATTGATTTGGTACCTGGTACTAGACCGATATCGATGGCTCCGTATCGTATGTATGCTGTTGAGTTAACTGAATTGAAGAGTCAGTTGGAAGATCTGTTGGATAAGAAATTTATTCGTCCGAGTGTGTCACCGTGGGGTGCACCAGTGCTATTGGTTAAGAAGAAAGAAGGTACTATGAGGTTGTGTGTGGACTACAGGCAACTGAATAAAGTGACGATCAAGAATCGGTATCCTTTGCCGAGGATTGATGATTTGATGGATCAGTTGGTTGGTGCAAGTGTGTTCAGCAAAATAGATTTGAGATCTGGGTATCATCAGATACGTGTGAAAACCGAGGATATTCAGAAGACTGCTTTCAGAACAAGGTATGGACATTATGAGTATTCTGTAATGCCTTTTGGTGTGACTAATGCGCCTGGAGTATTTATGGAGTATATGAATAGGATTTTCCATCCGTACCTAGACAAGTTTGTTGTGGTGTTTATTGATGACATTTTGGTGTATTCGAAATCTGAAGAAGAGCATGCTGAGCATTTGAGAGTGGTTTTAGAAATTCTCCGAGAAAAGAAGTTATTTGCTAAACTGTCCAAGTGTGAATTTTGGTTAGGAGAGGTGAGTTTTCTTGGTCATGTGATTTCAAGAGGTGGCGTTGCTGTTGATCCTTCTAAGATAGAAGCGGTGTCTAAGTGGGAAGCTCCGAAGTCTGTTGCTGAGATTCGAAGTTTTCTTGGCTTGGCTGGTTATTATAGGAAGTTCATTGAGGGATTTTCTAAGTTGGCGTTACCGTTGACGATGTTGACTAGGAAGGGGCAAGCGTTTGTTTGGGATTCAAAATGTGAAGAAGGTTTCCAAGAGTTAAAGAGAAGGTTGACTATTGCTCCTATTCTGATATTACCGAGTCCGTCGGAATCATTTGAGGTTTACTGTGATGCTTCATTGTTGGGTTTGGGTGGTGTGTTGATGCAGAATAAGCAGGTTATAGCTTATGCTTCGAGACAGTTGAGGGTTCATGAGAGGAACTACCCGACGCACGATTTAGAGTTGGCGGCGGTGGTGTTTGTTCTGAAGTTATGGAGGCATTACTTGTATGGATCAAGATTTGAAGTTTTCAGTGACCATAAAAGTTTAAAGTATTTGTTTGATCAGAAAGAGCTGAATATGAGACAGAGAAGATGGTTAGAGTTTCTGAAGGATTATGACTTTGGTTTGAATTACCATCCGGGTAAAGCAAACGTAGTGGCGGATGCATTGAGTCGGAAATCATTGCATATGTCTATGTTAATGGTTAAGGAATTGGATTTAATTGAGCAGTTTAGAGACTTGAGTTTGGTGTGTGAGAGTACTCACAATAGTGTTAAGTTGGGAATGTTGAAGTTGACAAGTGGTATTCTGGATGAGATCAGAGAGGGTCAGAAATCCGATGTGCTTTTGGTTGATAAGTTGACTCTAGTGAATCAAGGTCAAGGTGGCGAATTCAGAGTTGATGAGAATGGTGTTTTGAAATTTGGTAATCGGGTGTGTATTCCGGATGTTACCGAACTTAAGAAGAGTATTCTTGAAGAAGGACATCGTAGTGGGTTGAGTATTCATCTTGGAGCTACGAAGATGTATCATGATTTGAAAAAGTTATTTTGGTGGCCGGGAATGAAAAGAGAAATTACGAGCTTTGTTTATTCTTGTTTGACTTGTCAGAAGTCAAAGATTGAGCATCAGAAGCCGTCTGGGCTAATGCAACCGTTGGCTATTCCAGAGTGGAAGTGGGATAGTATCAGTATGGATTTTGTTTCTGGTTTACCGAGGACAAGTAAGAATTTTGAAGCCATTTGGGTGATTGTTGACAGATTGACGAAGTCGGCTCATTTCATTCCGATCAGAATGGACTATCCGTTAGAGAGATTAGCCGAGTTGTATATTGAGAAATTGTAAGTTTGCATGGTATTCCGTCGAGTATTGTTTCGGACAGAGATCCTAGATTTACATCGAAATTCTGGGAAGGTTTGCAGAAGGCTTTGGGAACTAAGCTGAGATTGAGTTCTGCATATCATCCGCAGACTGATGGTCAGACTGAGAGGACAATTCAGTCACTAGAGGATCTTTTGAGAGCTTGTGTTTTGGAGAAGGGAGGTGCTTGGGATTTCTATTTACCTTTGATTGGGTTTACCTACAACAATAGTTTTCATTCGAGTATTGGTATGGCACCGTTTGAAGCTTTGTATGGTAGGAGATGTCGGACACCTTTATGTTGGTATGAGTCCGGTGAGAGTGCTGTGGTTGGACCGGAGATTATTCAACAAACTACGGAAAAGATTAAGATGATTCAGGAGAAGATGAGAATTGCTCAGAGTCGTCAGAAGAGTTATCATGACAAGAGAAGGAAGTCACTTGAGTTTCAAGAGGGAGATCATGTGTTTCTTCGTGTTACTCCGATAACTGGTGTTGGTCGAGCTTTGAAGTCAAAGAAGTTGACACCTCGATTTATTGGTCCTTATCAGGTTTTGGAGAGGATAGGAGAGGTAGCCTATCGTATCACTTTACCGCCGTCACTTGCAAATTTGCATGAGGTTTTTCATGTGTCTCAGTTGAGGAGGTACATTCATGATCCGTCGCATGTAGTCCAAGTAGATGATGTACAGGTGAGAGATAACCTGACTGTTGAAATATCGCCTATGAGGATTGAGGATCGAGAGTTGAAGCAGTTGCGGGGTAAAGAGATTGCATTAGTGAAAGTAGCTTGGGGAGGACCAGCAGGTGGCAATGTGACTTGGGAACTGGAGAGTCAGATGAAAGAGTCTTATCCAGAGTTATTTGCTTGAGGTATGTTTTCGAAGACGAAAACTCTTTTAGTGGGGGAGAGTTGTAACACCCCGAATAAAACAAGAGAATTATTTAAATTAAGTTAATAAGATATTTATTAATTTAATTAAATAAATTGAATTATTCGATTATTATTATTATTATTATTATTATTTTGGAATAATAATTTTTGGAAAATATATAAGTTGGAATAAGGAAAAAGAGTTTTCATTTTTGTAAAAGGGTTTTACGTGAAAACTGAGAAGCTGCAGAGAAGAGGAGAAAGGGGCAAAGAGGAAGAACCAGAGAGCAAAGGTTGGAGAAGAGCTTGGAGCTTAGAGATTTTGCCGGATTAACTCAGGTAAGGGGGGTTTATCGTCGTTTGATGGGTATTATAGATTAACATGTCATGGGTAGTGATAGCCGTTGAATTGACCCTAATTGGGATTATGAATGCTGGAAAATTACGTTGGATGAAACTGTGTTTAGGCTGTAATTGAATATGTGTTTGGGTAAGTTGTGAATTTCCGAACGTATAGCTTTTTACGAAAGTTGAATCGGAGGTCCGGAAGTCCTCCAACGGCGGAAAATGCGGAGAACTCTGCATTCTGCCTTGTGTTAGCGCAGGGACTGCTGTTTTGCCTGCGTTAACCGGTTAACCCAGGGTGTTAACCGGTTAACACTGTTATAATTTGTGAAAATGTGCTGTTTTGCCTGCGTTAACCGGTTAACCCAGGGCGTTAACCGGTTAACACTGTTGCGTTTTGCCAGAAAATGTATTTTTGTCCTGCGTTAACCGGTTAACCCAGGGCGTTAACCGGTTAACACTGTTGGAAATTGGAAAATTTGATATTTTAATGTTGTGAACATAATTGGTGATTGGCATATTCTCGTTGATTTCGATGAGTAATTTTGTTGAGTTTATGTTATGAAGTGTTGATATAAATCTGTTGATAAGTTGTGTTAAGTTGTTGAAAATACTGAGTTGTAGGCTTGATGAGCCAACGTTGATTATAAGTTGATTATGTTGAAAACATTGTTGTGTTGCTGTTATTATTATGTTGTCGGAATTTAAAGTCGTGTATGCCATGTACATTTCATATGCATTAAGTCGGAGCTTTGCTCACACCACGTTGGCCTGGATTGGCAAAAATCGGAGCTTTGCTCACACCACGTTGGCCTGGATTGGCAAATTTTAAGTTGAAAGTTGAAGGCTTATGCCTTGATGCCCACTAAAATGGCAATGATTTTAAGTTGGGAGTTTTACTCCGAATGGTACCACATGCATGACGAGTCGAGTCTCATTTGAGTTGCATTTTATGTTGTTATTGAGTTGCATTTTACGTTGTTATTGAGTATGATATTTGGGTTGATGTGCCGTTACTGAATGCATGATATGATTAGGGTGATTAACGTGTGAATTTACTTAACATAACATGATAATTTATAATGTTTGTTATATCGATTGAGGAACTCACCCTTACAACTATTTTTCAGGTAACGAGCAATGAGTTGAGTAGAAGCTAATGCTTGGAGTCTAGTGTAGTCTCCTAAGTGGGTCATGCTCTGATAGATGTAACATCGGGACGGGATGTTTTAATTGTTTTCTTGTTGATTGTTGAACCTTTTTATCTGTAATATGTTATATGTTGGAATGGTTGGTTGATTCTATCCGCTGCGAATTTTGCAAAAATGTTGTTTTGATTAAATAAAGAGCATGACAGTTATTATGGTGTGAAATGTTGTGTGACACCCTTGGTGCATGATTACTCTGATATATATATATTTGTTGTTGTTATTAAATATTTGGGGTATTTTAGAAGGGTGTTACAACAAAGGCCTAAAATGGTTTGAATGGGTTAGTTCTTTTTTGGCTTTTTGAAAGTTTAAGTTAAGTATAGTTAAGTTTATTTACAGGTTTGATTTAAGAAAATAAGTTTGAAAATGCAATGGCATAAGGCCAAAGTTTCTATCTTTTTGCAAAATTGGTCAAACTTTAGAACACAAATAGTTCACACAAAGAAGATTTTGAAAATGGAGGGACAGATTTTGAAATTAAAGAAATGGGGAGAAGATGAAGAGACTATCCTATGCACAAAATTAAAAGTTTAGAGTTGAAAAGATCTGACTAAGTGGGTAGCAATCCAATAGACAAGTATGTCAATAGAAACCCATAATTTCCTTGCACTTTTTAGAATCAAACAACCCACAAATGCACAATTATATTATCTTGAAGAGAAAGGCATCAAATAAAGATGGCCTCATCCAAGCTTATCCCTTCCATGATCTTCTTCAAAGATAACCCATGTAACAGATGAATTCCACAAGTCAGAAGTTCAAAATAACAGCTACATCATGATCATGTTGCAGATGAATCTTAGAGAGATCTTCAAAGATGTATCAGTTGAAATTCAAATTGCAAGCACTTGGTTCTTCAACAAGTTGGCATTGGCCAAGTCCATTAGCATAGGAAGGTTGCCTAGATTCTAAGTCCATTTGTCCAAGATCAAGCCAACAGTCCACTCAATTTTTTTTAGGGTTTTTTATGATTATTATGTACATTAATGGTCAAAGACCACAAAAATAAACAAAATAACACAAACAAAATATATCACACAATATGGTCCAAATGGACAAAGTGAAAATTACATTAACATAAACAATTAGAATGATATGAACAATGACAAATGAAATAAAATGCTAGAAGTAAATTGCATTAAAGTAAAAGCTTGAAATTAAAAGTTAGTGGTTAGGAAGTTAGGAGTTAATTTTGTTTTGTTTTTCATTTCAAGACATTCTTTGGAGAACACTCAACCCACTTATCACAAGCATGGATCCTTGAACCAAAACATCTTCCAAAGGAAGGAAAGAAGGCCAAGTTTCCACACCATACCATGAAAGAGGGGAGACTTACAATCTCACTAACTAGAATGCTTATGCCTTTTATGTCAAAAATTTAGCGTTATGTTAAGCAATCGTAATTAGACTTATATAGAAGTCACAACTATTTGAGGCTGGGCCATAGAATTTTTGTGTTAATGCATGTTAGAGACATAGTATAATGGACTATGCTCATGAAACATACCACACACAAAAAAGAATATGCAAAAGGTGTGGTCTAATCTCATCCATACTCATGTCAATTTTTCAATCACCTAGAATTATGACTTTGAGATGTCATAGGCCAAATGGAATGAATGAATTAAGAAGAGGAATGAGATGAAGTGGGAAGGGGATGAATGGAATCACAAATTGGTCAAAGGAGGACTTTTACCAAATTAATGTCATTCATTCATTTTAGGAGATGGAATGTACATTCCATCAATCCCTCAAATCTAATGATATTAACTTGACAAAGTCAAATCAACCTTGATCAAGACCCAACAACAATAAGCAAACTCATACAAGTCAATACAAATGGTTAACAACATTTAATTGGCATTTATTCAATTAAAAATAATAAAATAATGCATTTAAATCAAATATGTTTTGTCCAATTCCTAAAATCTCATCAAAACACTAAAGAAATGGCCATGAGATTTATCATAGGTCAAACAAGGTCAAAGGACCTTGGAGAAAAAATTTCACAATTTTTGGATATTTAAAAATATTTTTAAGCAATTAAAAACAAATGCAAAATCAATTAATTCATGAAAAATATTAATAATGATCCAAAAAATAATTTTAATTCAGAATATGAAAGAGAAAAATATTTGAATATTTTTGGTGAAAGTCCCATATTTTTTGGATCAATATTGAATTTAATATGAATTATTGAAGAAAATGCAATAAAAATAAAAATTCAGAAAATCTAAATTACGTGGACCATCAGATCTCCCTCATTAATTGAGTGGCAGATCAGATGGTCCCTAGTGCGCTATCCACCATGGACCTTAGTCAGCGCGTGGCAAATTTGGTAATCAAAAGGGACACACGAGATTAGAGCAAAACACATGGATCATGTGGTTCAAAATGCTAGCCAACTCATCGCCGGAGCCAGAGCTCCGACCATCTTCTCCGGTGGACCTCACTGGACTGGTCCACCATGAACCATCACCATAATGAAAAACAAGGACATTATCTTGAAGAAAAAATGGCACCGAGCTCGAATCTGACCTCCATTCACTCCAATTCCAAGTATATTGAGAGGTACATGGAATTAAAATTTGAGGTGCATGAACTGAGTTGCTTCGATTTGACCTCAAAGTAACTCAAAATTTCTGAAAAACACCTTCAATGTAGGTCTGGATTCGATGGATCTTGATCTTGCTTGTGCTTGGACTCACTCCACTTGCTTGCAGGAGAAGGATTGAATGGTTAAAAAGCTATGGATTCCTGGAGAATTGAATTCCAAACAGTGGAGATCCAAGCTCAAATTCAAGAGAATTTTTCAGGCTTATCCTTTGATAACTGAGGGTTTGAAATGGGGGATCAAAGCTGACGCGATTGTGTGTGAATTTTTGAGCAATTGAAGCTCTATTTATAGCTGAAATGGTTGATAATTGCACACTCATATTCACTTTCGAATTTTGCAAATTGTGATGAAACAGTGCATGGGCGCGCATAGTCCCATGAAATGATTTTTTGAGGTCCATAATTGAAGATAAGATGCTCTGAAGTAAGCTTGGATTGCAAGGCAAATGCACATTGATGTTTGAAGCTTGATCCTTGCCAAGTGATGTCAGTCTGTTTAAGCCATGCGCAGCCTATGCATTTCTTGTCCAAAATGAATGAATTTGAGCTCTTTGGAAAGGTGAGATCAAGAGGAACAACTTTCATTTTTAACACTTTTTCATTTGGAGCTTGTAACTTGGAGAAATTTGAGGTGGAAGTTTGGAAATTTTTGACATATCAAATTTTTTCTAAGTGTCAAGCCATATGTCTCAATATTCCACCTTGCTTAATGTAGCGAGGTATTCGTTACCTTATGGCTTATTGACTAAACCAAAAGTAAACATACAATTCGAGTCGCCACCACACTTTTATTTGTCCAGAGGAAAGGCTAAAAAGCGAACAAAAGCATAGTAAGAAGTTTTATCAAATCAAAAACTAATAAAAATGTCATAGATCTGGGTAAGGGGGTTGGTTATGCAATGGGAAGGTTTTACGCACCCAAGACATCCTTAGTACTCTAAGGGAACCTCTTTTTGCAAACATGTGTTGTAGGTTGGTATTTGTGAAAATATGTGCAAAATATAGGGGGGATGAGAAAAGAATATATTATATTTACAGATTTTGTTGTTTGAATGGATGATCCCATTGCCTACGTACCATCACAAAGGTAGGATCAAAACCTTGTAGTCCGGGGTAAAATTTTCAAAGATTGGTGAATTGATTTGATCAAAAGCCTTAAGGTCTTTCGTTATCAAAGGGAGAAAACTCAACCTAGACCAACAATCCACCATGTGAGGAGAGCTTCAACATACTAGTGAGGGGTTAACCCTATAATAAGTATGGAAGACTTATAGTCCAATCAATAAGGATAAGGTGAGGTTTACATCAACCACTATGATAACTAAAACCTGTGGCTAATGTTTATGAAAAAGGTTTTAACAAAGGTGGCCACTGGAACCACAAAAATCACTTGAAGTGAGTTGTATTTACAAGTTAAGTGTATTTACAAAATGAGGTCAAAGTTGAATTAAGATCTATTCACAATGAGTTTTAATGAAAATATTTTGAAAAGTCAAAGGCATAGGGCCTAGCTTTCTAATTTGAAACCAAGTCAAAGTTTGCACATAAAGAGTTTGGCTTGGGTTAGAGTGGAGAGAAGAAGAGAAGGGCTAGCCCTAAATCATACAAGGAGGAGAGAAGAGATAAAACCCTTGGAGTTCCTTTTCCTGAAATCATAAAGATGATTCAAGATGCTCCTTTCCTTTGGACTTAGCAAGCAACAAGCAATCAAAACAAATATACATTCAAGCTCCTAGGATCTCCATTTTGGCTTGTCTCTCATAACTTGGATACTCATGGCAATGGTCCTTCTTAGTATCTCAAGATGGAATCTCTATCACACAAGAGCAGACATCAAAAAGTTCACCACACAATAAGAGGAATGGACAAAGAATGAGTTTAGATTAGGGGTCCTTTGAAGTCAATTTTAAGATTTAGCACTCTAAAGGCATGAGGCCTAGTTGCTCTTCAACAAGTTTAGCATTATAAAGGCATAAGGCCTAGTTGCTCTTGAACTCCTTTAAGCATAGGTAAGGTCCTAATTCTAAGTCCTTTCTCTTTTTTGCATTGGGTTCACACAAATAAAACATAAAATCAACACAAGACCACAATATGTTTATATACAATAATAAGCTCAAATGAGCAAAAGGAAAATGACATAAACATAAAATAAGTGCTCAAGTGAGCAAAATGAAAAGAAATATGAATAAATGAGCAAGAAATAAAGTACATTAAAGTAAATTGCAAGGAATTAAATGCTCAAATTAAAGTTAGTAGTTAGTGTGGTTATGTTAGCTTGTCATGAGACAATTTAGTGCTATGTAAAGCAATCGTAAGTGGACTAATGTAGCAGTCACACCTATCTGAGGTTGTTCAATAAAACTATAGGCAAAATAAACACAAGTTAGAGATCATGACTAGTAAGCTAAGCTCCTACAACTTGCCATGCCAAAAGAAAAGAGAAAGGCCTTGTATGGACTTTAGGTTTTTTTGCTTAACTAAGAAGCAACCTATCTTGGACACAAAACAACCCACTTGATCATAGATCAAGTTGAGTTTGATTTGGATCAAAGAAGGTTATGCCCTTCATATGTCAAAACCAACCATAAGACATTAACTCATTGGCCAAAATAAAAAGAAATGAGATGAAGATGAAATGAAATGGAAAGAGAAATGAAGTGCCAAATACAATTGGTCAAAAGTGAAACAAATCAACATCAACCAATGCTAATTAGAAGAGAAATGAAGATTAGAAGTCAACAAGTCAAACATATTTTTTTTTTGTATTTTTGAAATTAAAATAAATGCAAAATTAAAATGGACAAAATATGGTCAAACCTCAAATTCAATTCAAATCGACTTCAACAAGTTCAATTAAATTCTCATAGGTCTAACATGGTCAAACAAGGTTTGACAAAAAATTTCAAATTTTTTTGAAATCAGAAACTATTTTAAATCAATTAAAAATAATAAAAATAACACAATATGAATTAAAATCTCAAATAAATATCAAATCAATTAAGACATTGATGAGACTATTTCTCATTGACTTATCATGATCCATATGTGTTAAGAATTTTTTTTTTTGGTTTTTCAGATATCAAAAAGTATTTAAAATGAACTAAAAACTATTAAAAACCAAATAATTCACAAAAAATATTAAATGAAGTCACAAAAATAATTAAAAATCAAAACATGAAACTAGATTTTTGAAGAAAATTTTTGGTGTTGGTCTCATATTTTTGTGACTTCAAATAAAATATTTGTTAATTTTCAAAAATAAAAGGAATTAAAATAAATTAAAACAGAAATAAGAAAATGGCAAAAATCCAGAGCGCTTGGATGAATTCACTAAATGACATGGCCATGATCACACGATCCAGAGGCGCGGTCAATACCATGTTCTCAAGTCAAGCGCATCACATATGTAATTAAAATAAGTCAAACAAAAACAAGACTGAGATTAAAACGTTCCTTAAAGATCTAATGACGCTGGTGCTCCCACGTGGGGATGGTGGTGGAAACCACCATCTTCTCCGCCCAGAGAACCAACTCCGGCCACCACGCCCAGGGATTCAAAACTTAACAAAAATAAACAAGCAAGGTATCAAAATGAAGCTGGGGTGATGTACATCACCCCTGTAATGTTGGATCTTCCTCAATGTTTCTATTTAGAGAGAAACAAGAGCTTGAAGATCATGGTGTTTGATCTGAAATGTCACAATTCATGAAATTAAGACAACCATTGGCCTGCCTCTTGCTTGAGGACTTCAGAAAACAATTCAAACCAAAGAAACTCACATCATATAGTAAGATCTAGATCAAAACAGTTTGGTGATATACCTCTGAAATGCAGCTTTGAACAACATGATCCAAATTTGATCCAGAGATGTGATGATGATGCAAGGCTAAGGAATTCAGACTTGAAGATCAACTAAGGATGTTGAAATTCAAGCTTGAATGAAAACTGAAATTTGAATTTTGAATGAGCTAGCACTTCTATTTATAGCTGGAGATGATGCAATGGGGTGCTTTGCTCGTGTGCATGGAGCTTGGACTCTTCATGCATGGGCCTGTACAGGCGCGTGCAAATCCCAAAAATGGATGAAAATGCAAGCTGAACTCAAATGCAAATGGTTTGGACGTGTAGTTAGAGCTGGATTGGCTTGTGCATGAAATTATGATGTGAATTGCATAATTGAACCTAAACATTGAGCTCTTCGAAACTCACACATGAAAAATCCAAAAATGGTCATGTGAGTAACGTTGGAAAGATCTTGTAATAAGGAACAAAAGTTATGTTGGGCAAAAATCTATTTGGAGTTTGGAAATTTATGAAAACTGGCTGTGAAGTTTTGGGTACAAAACATGTCTTTGAAAAATTTGCCAAAATCAAGCAAATTCAAGCCCTTCTTTTTCATTGATGCAAGCCTCAAATCGAAAAACCTTTAACCGCAAAGTTGTAGATATTTTCAAGATGATAAATTTGGACTTAAAGTTTGTATCATTTGGATTTATAATGAGAAATTTATGGGCACTTGAATTTGGACATTTTTTCAAATTCAATGGTTTTGGTCCAAAGTGACCTATAATGTTTTGTATTATCACATGTGTTTATTTTAGGATTATGAAATTTTTTCCAACATAACATTTGAATTAGACACCTTAAGATTTCCAATTCACTTGGTATCACCTCAAAATCATAAAAAATAAAGAAGTTAGGTCCTTGGGAAGTTGACCCAAAATTAGGGTTTCAGTCAAAATGATCTATAATTTTTGGAAATGAATGATGACCTTACAAGTTTCAAATGGATTTTTTATGAACATTAAAGTTGTTCATATGGTTCTTAAGAACATGTTTTCTCTTGGGGTCATCTTCATTTGACAAACACATCACAAGTTGTGTCTAAGTGATCCTCAGTTTAGTCAGATGACTTGACTGGTCAACTTCTAAAGGCCAAACTTCAAATCTTGATGAATGAATGAATGAGGATACTCACATAAGCTAATATATGCATAAAATGAAAGAACTCACCTTGATTAAATTTGATCATAGATTGACGTTGCTTCATGAGCAAGGCACAGTCAATGCACAGTTGAATTAGGGTTTCCTTGGGAAACAATCCTCAAGCCCTTTGGTTTATCTTGATCAAATTGGCAAGTTGAGATGCTTCATGAGCAAGGCATTGTCATGCTTGTTTTCACCCTCATCTAGCCACTTCTTTGAGCTTAGGAGCCTCCTATGAGCATTGTGAGCACATGATCACTTAAGTTTCAAAACAAAAAAGGTTAGTGACATATTTTTGTGCTTTTGGTTAGTAAACAAAATAAGAAAATCAATAATATATAATACAAGCATGCTTAGTGGTCTCAAACCACTCACCCAAGTCCCACCCCTAGGGTTAAAGAGCCACACATGCTATGATCCTTGAGGCAAACGCATTGAGAAATGATATGATGCCATGAGGGATCTTAGGGTCAAAATTAGGGTCTTACAGATGCCCCTATTTAAGGTCATTCTATCCGGAGATATAAAGGTTAAAATCATCGTCATGACGAGGTAGAATGGGCTTAAATAATAACAAAGAACCGAATTTTGGTCCCTAAGAGACCTCATGATGCAAATGCATGTATGCAAAATAAAATCATCATGGTGGATATTTGCCACGAAGGAAAAGAAATAGGGAGAAACTGAAAAGTCCATAGGAGTAACACACTCACTAGGGAGACAGAGACTCTGGGGAAAAAAGGTAAAATGCGTGAGAGGGTCACGACTTAAAAACTTGATGGGAGACACGAAGGGATTCCATGAAAATAAATCAATAGAAAGACTCGAGTTGACGCAAAGATGCATGTATTGGGGAATGTGCCAATACAACAAAACTATCCACAAAAGATACTTTGGATAAAAATCCGGACTCAGTCAGGGATATCCATAAAGGACTCAGCGAGATATTACCGGTTACTTGGTAATAAACTCAAAGAGAGACATGTTATTAAAACACTAGTTACTGGGTGAGAGAATAACACGCTCAGGGAGAAAGAATATCTAAGACCGGTATAAGGGTGAGAGATATCAATCATCTGAAACATCTGAGGAAGACCTAAAAGGCACATCTCAACTCAGGAAAATCTGACTCCATAGGGGACAAAAAGTCATAATAGGGAACAGAGGGAAGGAACACCAGGGATACCGGTTACTGGGCATATAATAGGTGACTAACCAGGCGTGAATTAGGAACAAATCCAAGACACTCATCATCCAAAAGGAGGGCAGAAAAAGCAAACTCAACTTACAAGATGGGCATTCGATTCCACAAGGAAATAAGAACCTTACTCAACTGGGAAAGAAAAAGACTTCGACTGAAGAGCGCATGAGATATATTATATATTACCGTTAGAACATAGATAACATACTCGCATGGAAGATTATCCACAACCGGTTACTGGGTTAATAAAGGATAAATCGACCGAAAAGAAAGGACATTAGGATACCGGTTACTGGGTATAAAATGATGACCAATCAGAAGGAGAGACAATCATTACCAAACACGGGTAAATGAAATATGACTCACGGGGGATAAATTGCTTGACAAAAAGAAATCATCCAAGAGATATTTTACCGGTTACTGGGTGGTATACTCGAAAGTGGAGGAATATCAATACCTAATATTGGATAAAGATAACCAACAAAGAGGGGATCTCATCTACCGGTTACTGGGTAGAAAACCACAGAAAAAGGACTTAAAACTACCAGTTAATGGGTAAGAGCCCACAAAGATCCACTGGGGGAAAGATGGACAATTACTAGTTACTAAGAAATTGAACAACTAAACCACAGGGAACTGTAGGGGAATAACAAGAAAAGGGGTCAGTCTAGGAATAAACCAGAGAGACACAATCAAACAAGACTCAACCCAATGAGGATATAACTCAGGGGAGTAATTCCATCCAGATACACAACTGGGTAGGAAACTAAAATAATAATCATCCACGAGGAGATAACTCAGTGGGGAAGAAAGAAAGAAAGATAGCCACTTTCTGCCTATGGGGCCGACTCTATATGGAGAGATCAGACACAACATCTGCTTAGGGAAGAATATTTCACCAATAGCAGGAGATAACAAGAAAAGATATATGGCAAAGAATGCATCATGAATATCTGAGTGTTATGATTATACATGTATATGCGTGATTTATGTATGATTAATGCTGACAAACAGACACATCTAACACAAACAAGCTTAAGAGCCACGAATGGACATCCGGTATAACATCTCAAAAGAGAAAGGCCACAGGAGAAATCACATCTGGCGGGGATGATCTAATACTAGGAGCCACAGATCATCGCCGAGGATAGGCAAAGTCTCAGCTGGGGAACATGCAGAGTCACCACTAGGGATTTGCTGTTGAACAAACATAAGATCCATTGTAGAAGAAACTCTACTGGGGAACTTATCAAGGAATGATATGAAACTCTGTGGGGGAACAACCGCCAAACAGAAGTTCCAACAATCAAAACACACCCTCTCATCTGCTGGAGAGACATCTCTGCTAAGGGGAGAGAGAACAATTTGCTTCGCTGTGGAAGGACACAACATCTTCACCACCAGCTCAACTTAGAGGAAACTTTCCAATACGGAGGGGAAAACAAATTACCAGGCTCTGATCAGGAAACTCCACTAGGGATGGACTGTAGGCGACCAAAACCAGGGATAACCTGTGAGCAACCCTACTAGGGAAACTGCCTTTACTGAGGATATTATAGACGGATCTTTCGTCAATACGTGCCATGCTGGGGATGATAAGGGGAACATACCCTTCACACACTGCTCTAGGCAACTACCTACTGAGGAAACAAATATCTGGAAGGATAGCTCTGCAGGGAACACATGCCTACTCCGCAGGAGATTCTTACTCATGCTAGGGAAAGAAAAATTTCCTCATGAATAGATAGCATATCAACTTTTATCAATCTATAAGGGATTTTAGGTCAGTCCCCACAAGGGATGACAACCATATAATTGATAAAACACAAATGCCAGTGCCAGAATCTATGGGAAGCTAATGATGTATTATTCTTTTTGCGCTCACTGGGGACACAAACGAAAGATGATGAACAGGATATAAGAATGCCAAAATATGAAAAAATGCCTTACCTTTTGGAAATCGTACTATCCTTGAGAGAGCACTGAAGACATTCCAATTATCCTTTTTAGTCTTTGTAAATGTTCACTTTGTTTAAAAACATGTTATAAAAAACTTTATTTGTTTAAAACAGTGATATTTATCAATTAAAAGATGCAAACATTTGTTAAACAGAAACAAATAAGAGTGCAAAGAATTGGATAAAGGCTCGAAATTATTTGATAGAATGGTAGTCCGCAAATGGCGAGACTCCATGGATCTTTATAAATTTGAAATTGGTGATATATATTGGAAAAAGGGCTACATTGAACATAATGACCGTTTCTCCACCAACTCTGAGTCTAATGTATTTGAAGCTTCAGTTGACGATGACTGAGCGAGAATCTTTGATAGACGACAACTTGTAGAACAAAGTCTTGTCAGGATGTAGTTACTTGCCAAATCCCTAATTTTTTTGCCTAGATTTCCCCAGGGTGAGGTACTCAATCTAGCGGGATATATATTCATTTTTTCATGTCTCTAATTTTTGCCTGGACCGCCCTTTCGGATTTTCAATCCACCAAGACGCTCATTTTTGCCTAAGCCGCCCTTTCGGGTTTTCAACTTAGCGAGCTATTCTGTTTTTATTTTAGGCGAAGTATTTCTTGACTACATCTGAATTCACAGGACGAGTGAAATCCTCCCCATCCATATTTGTAAGCAACAAAGCACCGCCTGAAAAGGCTCTCTTAACAAAATATGGACCTTCATAGTTTGGAGTCCACTTTCCCTTGGAATCGGGCGCGAAAGACAAGACTTTCTTGAGCACGAGGTCACCTTCTCGGAACACACGAGGCTTGACCTTCTTATCAAAAGCTTTCTTCATCCTTTGCTGATATAACTGACCATGGCACATGGCAGTTAATCTCTTTTCTTCAATCAAGTTCAACTGGTCATAACGACTCTGAACCCATTCAGCCTAAGTCAACTTGGCTTCCATCAAGACTCTCATTGATGGAATCTCAACCTCCACAGGGAGCACAACTTCCATGCCAAATACAAGAGAGAAAGGGGTTGCCCCTGTTGAAGTGCAAACTGATGTACGATAGCCATGCAAGGCAAATGGCAACATCTCATGGATAAGAATTATGATGTTCTTGTTAGCAGCTTCAACAACCTCATTCATCTTGGGTCTATAGGGAGAAGAATTATGATGTGCAATCTTGAACTCGCTACACAGCTCTTTCATCATATTATTGTTCAAGTTAGATCCATTATCAGTAATGATCTTGTCTGGCACACCATATCGGCATATGAGTTGATTCTTGGTAAACTTCATCACCACCTTCCTGGTCACATTCGCATATGATGCTGCTTTAACCCACTTAGTGAAGTAATCAATGGCGACGAGAATAATACGGTGACCGTTTGACGCCTTTGGCTCAATCATGCCAATCATGTCAATTCCCCACATGGAGAAAGGCCATGGTGATGAAATAACATTCAAAAGTGTTGGGGGAATATGAATCTTATCCGCATAATTCTGACACTTATGGCATTTCTTCACATATTTGCAGCAATCAGACTCCATTATCAACCAATAGTAGCATGCTCTTAACATCTTCTTTGCCATGGCATGTCCATTGGAATGAGTACCAATTGAATACTCATGGACTTCAGTCATTAACAGGTCTGCTTCGTGTCTATCCATGCATCTGAGCAGAACCATGTCAAAATTCCACTTGTAAAGCACATCACAATTAAGGTAGAAACTGCCAGATAATCTCCTCAAAGTCTTCTTGTCTTTAACAGATACCCCAGGCAGGTACGTCTGACTTTGGAGAAAGCACTTGATATCATAATACCATGACTTATCATCTTTCACTTCTTCAATTGCAAACACATGAGCTGGTCTATCCAGGCGCATCACAGTGATATTGGGGACTTCATTCCAATATTTCACTACAATCATTGAAGCAAGCGTAGCGAGAGCATCTGCCATCCAATTCTCATCTCGAGGAATGTGATGGAAGCCAACCTTAGTAAAGAAAGTTGAAATCCTCCTCGCATAATCTCTATATGGGATGAGGCCAGGCTAATTCGTCTCCCATTCACCCTTAATCTGATTAACAACAAGGGTCGAATCACCACAAACATCAAGATGTTTGATCCTAAGATCAATACACTCTTCCAAACCCATAATACAGGCCTCATATTCCGCTATATTATTCTTGCATTTGAAAGTTAGCCTTGCTATAAAAGGGAAATGGGTGCCTTGAGGAGTAATAATCACTGCCCCAATACCATTTCCATACTGATTAACAGCGCCATCGAACACCATACCCATTTGGAATCCGGCTCTGGCCCTTCATCGAGCGTAGGCTCATCACAATCTTTCATCTTCAAATACAGAATCTCCTCATCTGGGAAGTCGTACTAAACAGACTAATAATCTTCAATTGGTTGATGTGCCAAGTGGTCAGCCAAGATACTACCTTTAATAGCTTTTTGAGCTCGATACTCAATATCATACTCAGACAACAACATCTGCTAACGGGCAATCCTCCCAGTTAAAGCAGGTTTCTCAAAGATATACTTGATTGGATCCATTTTGGATATCAACCAAGTGGTATGATTTAACATATACTGGCGTAAACGCTTAGCGGCCCAAACCAAAGCACAACATGTTTTCTCAAGCGTTGAGTATCGAGACTCACAATCAGTGAACTTCGTACTCAAGTAGTATATTGCATATTATTTCTTCCCTGATTCATCTTGCTGAACCAATACACAACCCATGGAGTCATCGAGCACATTAAAGTACATAATCAATGGTCTTCCTTCAACAGGCAGAGACAGAATTAGAGGCTCAGACAGATACTCTTTGATACTATCAAAGGCCTTTTGGCAATCCTCGGTCCAATCATGACGCTGATATTTCTGGAGGAGCTTGAATATAGGCGCACATGTGGCAATCATATGGGATATAAATCTCGAAATATAATTCAAGCGGCCAAGAAAACCTCGGACTTGCTTCTCAGTTTTGGGCGCATGCATCTCTTGTATTGCTTTGACCTTGGTAGGATCAACTTCAATACCTCTTTCACTGACAATAAAGCCCAATAACTTTCCGGAACGGACTCCAAATGTACACTTGTTCGGATTCAGGCGAAGTTTGTATTTCCTCAAACGCTGAAAAAGCTTCAACAAGTGCTCTACATGTTAACCTTCCGTTTTCGACTTTGCAATCATATCATCAACATACACCTCGATCTCCTTGTGCATCATATCATGAAACAAGGTAGTCATAGCTCGTTCATACGTGGCTCCTGCGTTTATCAAACCGAAGGGCATCACTTGATAACATAATGTTCCCTAAGGTGTGATTAATGTTGTCTTCTCCATATCCCCGGGTGCCATTTTAATCTGGTTATAACCGGAAAATCCGTCCATAAATGAGAAGACATTGAATTTAGCTGTATTATATACCAACATATCAATGAGTGGTAGAGGAAAATCATCTTTCGGACTAGCTTTATTCAAGTCTCTATAGTCCACACACATTCGTACTTTTCCATCTTTCTTAGGCACCGACACAATATTGACCACCCATTGAGGATATGTAGAAGTCACCAGAAACCCCACATCAATTTGCTTATGAACTTCTTCTTTAATCTTCACTACCATATCAGGATGAGTTCTTCTGAGCTTCTGCTTCATAGGCACACATTCAGGCTTCAAAGGCAAGAAATGTTGCACAATATCAGTATCTAGACCAGGCATGTTTTCATATGACCAGGCAAAGACGTCGACATATTCTCGTAGCAACTCAATCAACCCCTTCTTAATAGACTCTACAAGTAGTGCCCCAATCTTCACTTCACGAACGCAGTCTTCAGACCCCAAGTTGACTATTTCCAGATTCTCAAGATGCGGCTGAATGATTTTCTCCTCGTGTTCAAGGAAACGGGTAATCTCATCAGGAATCTCTTCAACATCATCTTCTTCTGCCTCAAATACAGGGAACTCAAAGTTGGGAGATGGCGTTGGATCATTATGTTCAATGGGTTTGATTAACCTGCATAATGATTTTGAGTATAAAAGAGATTTCAGAATTAAAACAAGGCAAATCATTATGCAGATGAAAAGATTGATTTTATTCTCTTTTTTAGGGTTATATGGTGATCACCAATTTCATGCAAAAAATCAAAAGGGAAAAATAATTTGGAAAAACAAACCTTTAACATGTGATTACTGAATGAATATCATTGTATTAATCAAATAAGCCAAAAATGTCTTCACTTCTCCCTTTGGCATGGGAGAAGGGTTTTCAAACAGGAATGAACATATTACGTTGATTTATGGATAACTGTTGGAACATCCACAACGACCTAATTACTGCAAATTCCGCCAGGGATGAAAAAATTGCCAACGTCTTCCTCTTCATCATTTTCAACAATGGCAGCAGCTTCCTGATCTTCAATACTATGGATAAAACCACCACTCTGGAACAGCCCACGCTCATTGGAAGCACCAGAAGAATACCCTATTCCAGCTCGGGATTTGTTATCTTCCAATTTGATCATTTGCCACAAACCAGTAGTTGCACCATGTTCAATGGCCAACTTAGCATCATTATAGGAGACAAATGAAGAAAGTCCTTTCCATGAAGGCTCAGCAATAGACAAGGCTTGGAACGGAGTCCCAACCTCATCCTCAACATCAATATAGGAAAATGAAGATAAATGATTGACCAAAAGAGCCTTCTCTCCTCCTATCACCACCAACTTCTTATTCTTGACGAATTTCAACTTATGGTGTAGGGTGGATGTCACGACGCCTACTTCGTGAATCCATGGCCTGCCAAGAAAACAACTGTAAGATGGATGAATATCCATGACTTGGAAAATGATCTGGAAATCACTAGGTCCGATCTTGATCGGGAGTTCTACTTCGCCGATCACAGTTTTCCGCGATCCATCAAACGCCTTAACAACCACTCCACTACTTAGCCATAGTGGATTTTGGTAACACATTAAGTGATGATCCTGTGTCTACCAACACATTAGACAAGGCATCATCTTTACAATTAATTGAAATATGTAGAGCCAAATTGTGGTCTTTTCCCTCCTCTGGAAGATCAGCATCACAGAAGCTCAAATTGTTGCAAGCGGTTATGTTTGCAACAATGCTATCAAACTTCTTAATAGTGATATCGTGATCCACGTATGCCACGCCCAACACCCTCTGCAAAGCTTCACGGTGTGGCTCAAAATTCATCAACAAAGATAACACAGATATCTTTGATGGATTTTGTAGCAGCTGATCAACAACATTGTATTCACTCCTTTTGATGAGCCTTAGCATCTCATCATTATCTTCTCTCAAAGTGCCAGACTGGCCAACCAGGACAGCAGCTTTAACAATTTTATCAATAATAGGGTCAACACCCTTCACAACAGGATTATTTGAAGAAGAAGTCCCCACGGGACTGGCAGAATTATCAACTATTCTCTTCATGACATCTTCGTGGGGTTTCAGCTGCACCGAGAAAACACGACCACTACGAGTCACACCACTAACGTCTGAGATGCTCACAACAGAGGTTGAGGGCAACGACACCTCCTTCCCATCTTCCAACATCACAACATCGTACCTGTAAGGAACAATCTTATCTGATGAATATGGGACAGGGCCCGCTTGCTTTATCACAAGAGCCGGAGATACCTTCTTCTTGCTGCCATCATATCTGACGACAACAGGCTCTGGAATTCTAAATACAGGGGAGATAACATCGACTTCATCCTAATTACGATTCTGAAGTATTTCAATCATTCCCTGATCCAGTATCTCTTGGATGTCCTTCCTAACTTGTTGGCATCCTCTTTCATTGATAGTGCACACCTGGCACCTATCATGGTCATGCTCATAATGATTGTATCCATATAACAGCTTATGCATCTCGACCAAAGATTGCCTGATATCATTAAAATACATGACTTTATATTTTCCAGGGCATCCCTGTACCATATTAACAACAGCTTTCCCATGCTTGGGCAATGGGTTCTTATTCACATTAGGACCTACGTCCTCGAAAAACAAAATACCGCTTCTCACAAGGTCTTGCACCTTGGTCTTCAACGGATAGCAGTTCCCCACATCATGTCCGGGGGCACAAGAATGATATACACAGTGTAGTTCAGGCTTATACCACCAATGAGGGTTGGTAGGTACAGCAGGAGGGTCTCGTGGAGTGATCAGTTTTCTATCGATCAAAGATGGATAGAGCTCAGCATATGTCATTGGAATCAGATCAAAAGTGACCCTCTTCCTCTCGTAATTGCCGGTACTAGTATTGTTATTGTTTCGAGGCTTGTAGGCCCGTTGTTGCGGACGATGTTGTTGTTGTTGTTATTGTTGATGATGATCGTTGAAAGAGCGGACGTTCGCACTCTCCAGACCCATGTACCACCGGATCGCGGCACCTGATAGACTATCCTGGAAGTAACGGATAAGCAGTTGATCGTTATCTGTCTGTGTTGACATCTTGCGAGCATACATCACAAGATGGGTGAGCGAGCATGTATTTCCCTTATATTTCTCAAAGTCAGTCACTTTGAATTTAATAGGGATCTTCACATTGGGCACAAGGCACAACTCAGCAGCACTCTTACCCAAGAGGTCCTTACCCCTCAGAGTCTTCAGTTCCTTGCGCAGCTCAAGGAATTGGTCTTTCATCTCATCCATCTTTTCATAAACATCTGGGCCCTCAGATGGCTTAGAATGATAGATGGTGTCTTCAACTCGCGATAAGGTGTGCACAACGGGAGGTGGCATAGAAAGGACCGGGCAAGATGCTGGCAGAGAAGCGAGAGTAGGAGCAAAACCTTCAGGCACAAAGTTGACGGGCATACCGCAAGGGAACCTGGCTGGCATAGAAGGAGCGAAGTGGGCTATTGCAGCAGGCACTGTAGAAGATGCTACCTCGGAAATGACAGTCCTCGCGGGAGGAGATGCAGGAGTGGCCGAAGCTTGGCTCTGGGCAGCCAGAACTGACTCCATCATGGCAGTCAGCCTAGCTATCTCTTCCTTCAATTCCCGGTTCTCTTGTTCTAAGTGCTCCATTATCCTCGGTAGATTGGCCCTTGTGTTATACCGGTGCGTCATCTTGTCTTCAAAATAAATGAAGAGCAAAGAGTTAGACCACTGATCAAGAAGCTTAGAGCAAAACCTACTTATGCATATGATGCATGCAACGTTTGTGCATATGATTTATTTTTATTTGAGGAACTTTATACAGATCTATATCCAAACAATTGAAAATATTAATCTTTTAAGACATATATGGAATATTCATAGCAATAATATTTGGAAAAAAATTTATACCAATGAAGTAGTACAGTTTTGGTAACCAAATACAATACAAGAGAAAAGGAGAGTAAACATCCTATGGAGCCCTAGAAACAATCGTCCAAAGCTCTCGAAATCGGAAGATAAGCTGCACGAAGCCTCTTCACCTCTCTCTCATAAGCTGCTTCCATGTCGGCCTTCTCCTTGGCGAGCCGATCATACTTCCTCTTCCAAAACCTTGATGACTGAGGAAGAAGAGAAGTAACCACGTCATCAGGATCATCAATAACCTGATGCTCCAGAAATTCTATCACTGCATCCTTATCTTTGAGTTGCTGAAGAAGTTCCTCTCGCTCACGAACCCAAGCACGCGAACGGTCTTCATCTCTCAACTCCTCTACTCCTTGGTTAGGGAGGGTTGAAGGCCTAACCATAACCATAGGGGTAGGTCTTGGATAATCGTATGGCATTCGGTACTCAAGAGCTCTCTTCCTCACCCAAGCGGTGTAGGGTTCCAAAGCAATACAATTCTTCGGACCAAGCTCTTTCCTTCCCTTCCTATGAACCTTGCGATAGGCGCGGACCATCCTCTCCTTCAAGTTCTAGGGATCTTTACCCTCTTGAAAGAATTCACCTTCCAATAGAAGGTTGTTAGGTTTATCCTTTAAGGGGAACCCAAGCTGACGGCGGGCCAAAACAAGGTTGTAGTTAATTCCACCACATGTACCAAGAAGAGGCACATTGGAGAATTCACCACAAGAGTCGATAATCTGGACACCATCATAAACACAGTTATACCAAAAGATATCATCATTAGTGAGAGACATAAGTCTCGTGGACCACCGTAGACATCCCTTGTTCTCCTTGAAGGCGAGTGTCTTAGGCAAGTGCGAAATAAACCACTTGTACAATAGAGGCAAACAACACACAATGGATCCTCCACCCTTTGCATTCCTCATATGCAAAGAGAAATAAGTGTCATCCAACAGAGTCAGAACGGGATTAATAGAAGGGAAAATCCTAATAGCGTTCACATCCACAAAATTGTTAATATTGGGGAATAACACTAGCCCATAGATGAGAAGTACGAATACGACTTCAAAGGCGTCTTCACTCATGGCCTTCCCGAACAGAGTAGCTTGGGCAATCAGAAAATCAGATGGGAGACCTTGAATTCCACCTTTGGTAGTCATATGAGCAACAATATCAGATACATCTATATGAAGCATGTCAGCAATCTCTTGAGAAGACGGAATCTTCTCCAAACCACTGAACGACAACTGATCAAGAATAGGTATAACCACATGATAGGCATACTCCTCAAGTGTAGGCAAAAGCTGGAAATCCGGAAAAGTGAATCACCGATATAAAGGATCGTAGAACTGCACCAATACACTCATCATACCCTCATCCACCTTGGTAAAAAGAATAGACAAGAGCTTCCCATGGCGCGCTTTGAACTCCAAAGGCTCTAATACATAAGATGCCAAACTCCTTAATTCTTTCAAGTCAGGTTGTCTGAAACTATACTTCTTCGTATTCCTTCTTTTCTTATCCATATCTGAAATTTGCAAATAGACCTCTAAAGTTCCTTCAAAATTTCATTGTTGATGATATGGATGCAAATGAATGCATGAATGCATGGATGCAACAATCACACTCAAGGATCAAGCAAGTCACACCACACAAAGGTCACGGGATGGCTCACGTTATCATCAATATCAATCATCCATTTTGGTGGATTATGGTTTACACCTTATCAACACCCAAGTTCCATTGATATTGAGGATATACGAGAACGGATCAACTGCGAATCACGGGTTTGTTGTAAGTCATGAGCATGGAGTCTCGGTTAAGAACCACTAAGTGGGAGTGTACTATGGTTAAACCTGACAAGCATGTTCTACAAAGGTCCCCATAGTCATTATCTCATCTTTCAGATATTATCGGATAAAACGACTACTCATATTCCAAAAATATTCTCAAGAGAGACTCTTATGAGTGTAGTATCGCATAACAATCGTATCAAATCTTACACTTGAATGATCTTCGCACTACGTCCTAAAATAGGCCAAGAAGGGCTAGGTATCTAAGGTCCCTGGATTCTAAGGTTTATATTGGAAAGAGTAATGCCTAACCACGACTACTAATGTGACATTATTGATCCCAACAAGACCTCCACCAATTGAATGGGCTTGCAAGTCAACTTGCTAAGGAATAACTCCACACAAGTCAACAAGACTATGCCATTCTCCTATTATAAGGGCACTCGAGTTCGGCTATAGAACTCTTCTCACAAGAAACCACTAAGCATACAAGCAATTAATATATCAAGCAATTCATACATTATAAACAATACAATCATCCCAAATTTGCATAAAAATATGTCACCAATAAATATAAACATACAATACATACAAGCAAAAAGTAGGCTAAACCCACTAGGGAAAGGTCCCCAGCAGAGTCGCCACTTTTCTGTACGGGGTATTCATGACCTTATGGCTTATTGACTAAACCAAAAGTAAACATACAATTCGAGTCGTCACCACACTTTTATTTGTCCAAAGGAAACGCTAAAAAGCGAACAAAAGCCAAGTAAGAAGTTTTATCAAAGGGGGTTGGTTATGCAATGGGAAGGTTTTACGCACCCAAAACATCCTTAGTACTCTAAGGGAACCTCTTTTTGCAAACATGTGTTGTAGGTTGGTATTTGTGAAAATATGTGCAAAAGATTGGGGGGATGAGAAAAGAATAGATTATATTTACAGATTTTGTTGTTTGAATGGATGAACCCATTGTCTACGTACCATCACAAAGGTAGGATCAAAACCTCGTAGTTCGGGGTAAAAATTTCAAAGATTGGTGAATTGATTTGATCAAAAGCCTTATGGTTTTTTGTTATCAAAGGGAGAAAACTTAACCTAGACCAACAATCCACCATGTGAGGAGAGCTTGAACATACTAGTGAGGGGTTAACCCTATAATAAGTATGGAAGACTTATAGTCCAATCACTAAGGATAAGGCGAGGTTTACATCAACCACTATGATAACTCAAACCTATGGCTAATGTTTATGAAAAAGGTTTTGACAAAGGTGGCCATTGGAACCACAAAAATCACTTGAAGTGATTTGTATTTACAAGTTAAGTGTATTTACAAAATGAGGTCAAAGTTGAATTAAGATCTATTCACAATGAGTTTTAATGAAAAGATTTTGAAAAGGAAAAGGCATAGGGCCTAGGTTTCTAATTTGAAACCAAGTCAAAGTTTGCACATAAAGAGTTTGGCTTGGGTTAGAGTGGAGAAAAGAAGAGAAGGGCTAGCCCTAAATCATACAAGGATGAGAGAAGAGATAAAACCCTTTGAGTTCCTTTTCTTGAAATCATAGAGATGATTCAAGATTCTCCTTTCCTTTGGACTTAGCAAGGAACAAGCAATCAAAACAAGTATACATTCAAGCTCCTAGGATCTCCGTTTTGGCTTATCTCTCATAACTTGGCTACTCATGGAAATGGTCCTTCTTACTATCTCAAGATGGAATCCCTATCACACAAGAGCAAACATCAAAAAGTTCACCACACAATAAGAGGAATGGCCAAACAATGAGTTTAGATTAGGGGTCCTTTGAAGTCAACTTTAAGATTTAGCACTCTAAAGGCACGAGGCCTAGTTGCTCTTCAACAAGTTTAGAATTCTAAGGGCATGTGGCCTAGTTGCTCTTGAACTCCTTTAAGCATAGTTAAGGTCCTAATTCTAAGTCCTTAACATAAAATATATGCTCAAGTGAGCAAAATGAAAAGCAATATGAATAAATGATCAAGAAATAAAGTACATTAAAGTAAATTGCAAGGAATTAAATGCTCAAATTAAATTTAGTAGTTAGTGTAGTTATGTTAGCTTGTCATGAGACAATTTAGCGCTATGTTAAGCAATCGTAAGTGGACTAATGTAGTAGTCACACCTATCTGAGGTTGGTCAATAAAACTATAGGCAAAATAAGCACAAGTTAGAGATCATGACTAGTAAGCCAAGCTCCTACAACTTGCCATGCCAAAAGAAAAGAGAAAGGCCTTGTATGGACTTTAGGTTTTTTTACTTAACTAGGAAGCAACCTATCTTGGACACAAAGCAACCCACTTGATCATAGATCAAGTTGAGTTTGATTTGGATCAAAGAAGGTTAAGCCCCTCATATGTCAAGACCAACCATAAGACATTAACTCATTGGACAAAATAAAAAGAAATGAGAGGAAGATGAAATGAAATGGAAAGAGAAATGAAGTGTCAAATACAATTGGTCAAAAGTGAATAAAGTCAACATCAACCAATGCTAAATATAAGAGAAATGGAGATTAGAAGTCAACAAGTCAAACATATTTTTTTTGTATTTTTGAAATTAAAATAAATGCAAAATTAAAATGGATAAAATATGGTCAAACCTCAAATTCAATTCAAATCAACTTCAACAAGTCCAATTAAATTCTCATAGGTTAAACATGGTCAAACAAGGTTTGACAAAAAATTTCAACAATTTTTGAAATCAGAAACTATTTTAAATCAATTAAAAACAATAAAAATAACACAATATAAATTAAAATCTCAAATAAATCTCAAATCAATTAAGAAATTGATGAGACTATTTTTCATTGACTTATCTTGATCCGTATGTGTTAAGATTTTTTTTTTTTGGATTTTTTAGATATCAAAAAGGATTTAAATTGAATTAAAAACTATTAAAAACCAAATAATTCACAAAAAATATTAAATGAAGTCACACAAATAATTAAAAATCAAAATATGAAACAAGATTTTTCAAGAAAATTTTTGGTGTTGGTCTCATCCTTTTGTGACTTCAAATAAAATATTTGTGTATTTTTAAAAATAAAAGGAGTTAAAAGAAATTACAACAGAAATAAGAAAATGGCAAAAATCTAGAGCGCTTGGATGAATTCATTAAATGACGTGGCCATGATCACACGGTCCAGAGGCACGCTCATACCATGTTCTCAAGTCAAGCGCATCACATATGTAATTAAAATAAGTCAAACAAAAGCAAGGTTGAGATTAAAACGTTCCCTCAAGATCTAATGGCGCTGGTGCTCCCACGTGGGGATGACGGTGGAAACCACCATCTTCTCCGGCCAGAGAACCAACTCTGGCCACCACGTGCAGGGATTCAAAACTTAACAAAAATAAACAAGCAAGGTATCAAAATGAAGCTGGAGTGATGTACATCACCCCTATAACCTTGGATCTTCCTCAATGTTTCTATTTAGAGAGAAACAAGAGCTTGAAGATCATGGTGTTTGATTTAAAATGTCACAATTCATGAAATTAAGACCACCACTGGCCTTCCTCTTGCTTGAGGACTTCAGAAAACAGTTCAAACTAGAGAAATTCACATCATATAGCAAGATCTAGATCAAAACAGTTTGGTGATATACCTCTGAAATGTAGCTTTGAACAACACGATCTCTCCAAGCTTTTGATCCAAATTTGATCTGGAGATGTGATGATGATGCAAGGCTAAGGAATTAAGACTTGAAGATCAACTAAGGATGTTGAAATTCAAGCTTGAAATTGAGAAATGAAAATTGAAATTCATTTGAGTGAGGGTGAGGTTTCAATCCAGCAGAGTTTCAGATCTCCTTCAGGTTGAAATTTGAATGAGCTGGCACTTCTATTTATAACTGGAGATGATGCAATTGGGTGTTTTGCTCGTGTGCATGGAGCTTGGACTCTTCATGCATGGGCCTGTACAGGCGCGTGCATAGCCCAAAAATGGATGAAAATGCAAGCTGAACTCAAATGCAAATGGTTCAGACGTGTAATTGGAGCTGCCTTGGCTTGTGCATGAAGTTATGATGTGAATTGCATAATTGAACCTAAACATTGAGCTCTTCGAAACTCACACATGAAAAATACAAAAATGGTCATTTGAGTAATGGTTGGAAAGCTCCTGGAATAAGGAACAAAAGTTATGTTTGGGAAAAATCCATTTGGAGTTTGGAAATTTATGAAAACTGGCTGTGAAGTTTTGGGTACAAAACATGTCTTCGAAAAATTTGCCAAAAATAAGCAACTTCAAGCCCTTCTGTTTCAATGATGCAAGCCTCAAATGGAAACACGTTCACCCTCAAATTTGTAGAAATTTTCAATATGATCAATTTGGACTTAAATTTTGAATCATTTGGATTTTTAATGAGAAAGTCATGGGCACTTGAATTTGGACATTTTTTCAAATTCAATGGTTTTGGTCCAAAGTGACCTATAATGTTTTGTATTATCACATGTGTTTATTTTAGGATTATGAAATTTTGTCCAACATAAATATTGAAGTAGACACCTTAAGATTTCTAATGCACTTGGTCTCACCTTAAAATCATAAAAAATGAAGAAGTTAGGTCCTTGAGAAGTTGACCCAAAATTAGGGTTTCAGTCAAAATGACATATAATGTTTGGAAATGAATGATGACCTTCCAAGTTTAAAATGGATTTTTTATGAACATTAAAGTTGTTCATATGGTACTTAAGAACACATTTTCTCTTGGGGTCATCTTCATTTGACAAACACATCACATGTTGTGTCTCAGTGATCCTCAGTTTAGTTAGATGACTTGACTGGTCAACTTCTCAAGGACAAACTTCAAGCCTTGATGAATGAATGATTGAGGATACTCACATAATCTCATATATGCATAAAATTAAATAACTTCCCTTGATTAAATTTGATCATAGGTTCAGGTTGCTTCATGAGCAAGGGACAGTCAATGCACAGTTGAATTATAGGGTTTCCTTGGGAAACAATCCTCAAGCCCTTTGGTTTATCTTGATCAAATTGGAAAATTGAGATGCTTGGGAGACATATATGATGATTAGGAACTTTTTGGACCATTTACATGCTTGTTTTCACCCTCATCTATCCACTTCATTGAGCATAGGAGCCTCCTAGTAGCATTGTGAGCACATGATCACTTGAGTTTCAAAACAAAAAAGGTTAGTGACATATTTTTGTGCTTTTGGTTAGTAAAAAAAATAAGAAAGGAAATAATGTACAATACAAGCATGCTTGGTGGTCTCAAACCACTCACCCAAGTCCCACCCCTAGGGTTAAGGTGCCACACATGCTATGATCCTTGAGGCAAAGGCATTGAGCAATGATATGATGCCATGAGGGATCTTAGGGTCAAAATTAGGGTCTTACACTTAACTTTTTCTATGAGCTTCAAATGAGAAAAGTGTCTTCATCAAAGTTGTATCTCTCTCAAAGACCTTCAAAAATGGTCATCAATTTCGTGTCATTTGGATTTGAAACGATAGAGTTATGCATTTTTGAAGTTTGGAAAAATCACTTGATCAATGGTATACGTCAAAAGTGACCTATAGTGTAACCTTATATCACATGCTCAAAAAAGCTTAATTAGCCCTCACTCCAAACATCAAAGTTGAAGTAGACACATTGAATTTGATTGTGAAACTTGGAAATATTTAATCTCATAAAAATTGAGCAAGTTATGGCCTTGGGAAGTTGACTTTCAAATTAGGGTTTAGACAAAATTACCTATAATGTTTCAACATAGAAAATGATTTTCCAAGAAAAACTAGCTCTAGGTATCAACATGAAAGTTGTTTGGAATGTCATTTAGAGTAAGTTTTCTATTGGAATCATTTCCATATGGTGAAAATTGTAGGAGATAGGGTCTAGGGAGACCCAGTTTTGATCAGATGAATTCATCTGGCCAACCACCATCAACCAACTTGCTAATTTCCAATTCTCTTGACTTTCTTGGCTCATGGTAGATCATATATGCATAAGATGATGAAATTTAAAGTTTCCCTTGATAAATTTGATAAATTTGATCAATTGGTGAGATAGCTTCTTGGATAAGTTACTCAAGATATTCAGTCAAACTAGGGTTTCCAAGGCAAATCACCATCAAACTCTTGAAGAAAACTTGATCAATATATCATGTAGAGATAATTGGGACTCATATATGATGTTCATGACCATTCTTGAATCAATTCTTGGTTGTGCTCTTTGTTCACGAAGGTCTCAAACCCTAGATGTGATCTTGATGAATCAATGAGATCATGCCCTATCTACAAAAGAGTTAGGCAAATGCGAAGACATAGTTTTGGTATTTTGGTTATTAAATTGATAAAGTACAAGTATGATACAATCACAAAGTGCTTAGTGATCTCTCCCAAAACAAACCCAATGAAGGAGGGGTAAGGAGGATGCCAAGGCATGATCCCAATGCTAATGCTTATGATGAAATTGCATGAGGGATCTTAGGGTCAAAATTGGGGTCTTACAGTGGTCAAGTCCTTTCGAAATTACTAAAGTTTTTAAAAGCGGTGCGATAGAAATCAAGGGTAGAAATAGTGAACCGTTCGTTGTAAACGGGAAGCGATTAAAGCATTATCATAATATTGACATTAGAAACTATTCAAATGGTCTAAGACTTATAGAGTTGCCCGCTCAACCCCAAAACGGATATGTCGCGACGTTACTGTCGAACTTACGACATTAAACAAAGTGCTCGGTGGGAGACAACCCGCCTCTTTTTATTTTGTTATTGATTTTGTTATTTTTGTTTTTTTGCATTTTAAGTGTTTTCCTTCTTTGATTATTACTTTTGTTTTTCTCCCTTTCCTTGATTCTATGTAGTAACGTACTTGTTGTTTTTCGTTACTAACTTAGTAATATTAACTACTAATTAGCAGGCAAACTTAAAACTAGTTAGTAACTAATTTTCATCATGCAACAAGTAGATACAGTTTTCAGAGACAGAGTTCAGAGAAGACGTTATGATTATTTAGATCAGAAGGATATGGCTTTGTCCATATATTATGATGGACCTACCATGGATAGGCTAGGTATCCACGATAGTATCTTGTTTATGTTTAACCAGCTAGGTTGGGAGAATGCTGCTATTAAGAGAAGGTTTGTCACATACCGTGAGCTTACCCTAGAGTTCCTTAGCTCCCCAGTTTACAAACCCAAGCATGGTTACGAGCTCAACAAAGGGTTGATTTTCTTTAGGCTGTTTGGTATTAATTTCACTTATAACTGTAGAGACCTTGCTGACCTTCGAGGATTTCCTAGTGGACCATTTGTATTCACTACCCGCCAGGAGGAATTAATCAATGACACTGACTTGGATTACTTTTGGGGTAGTTTAACTGGAGATCACCACTCTGACCCACACTAGATGCACTCTCAAGCGATACACAACCCTGCTATCCGCTTCCACAAAATACTAGCCCACATCCTATTTGGAAAAGAAGAGAATAACACCCAAGTGTCAAGGGATGAACATTTCATCTTACTCTGTGTCGACCAAGGTCGACATGTCAATGCTGTAACATTCATGATGGATAAATTTGTTAACCTTGTACAGAACAATTGTTCCCCAATCCTAATAGGCGGCCTAGTGACCATGATAGCTAATGCTATTGGACTTAGACACTCACTTAACAAGCATACACCTTTTGGACCCATTCGGCCCATGGATATTGACTTTTGCTTCGACCGAAGAATTTTAAGAAATCTTGGACCAGACACTTTTGACTACCTAATTAATAATGAAGTTATCCATCTATTTACCTTACCAAACCATGATAGAACGAGTGTTCATAACCATAATAACTGACTATATGATTTAGATGGACATCACATTGCTCCACAATCACCTCCTGAGACACCACCTATTTATGAGTCTTTTGCTGACCCTATCTCTAGTGATGTATCTGACCCTGAAACCCCTCCAAACTACTATAATATGAATGAACCAGAAATTCCATCTTATGCCAAAAATATGACCACAATTCTTACCCGTTTGAATGGTTTCCGTACTGAAATTACTAATGTGAAAGATGAACTAAAAAGCATGCGCCTTGACGTCTTAGGCTTAATGGATGTCACCATCGAACAGTTTGATCAATTGAACCAGGCTGTAGCTTCTTTGGGACAACACCGTGGCTAATTACATTGATCGTTGAATTTTCCTACTCACATTAAAGCAATGAGGGCACTTCTATGTTTTAGTGTGGGGAGGGAGAACTTTACTGTTATTATTCTTTTAATGCTTACTGTTACTTTTAACTTTAGTCTTTACATTTAATCTAAATGACAATTGTTATTTCTTGCTTCTGTAATCAATTTAATTTACCTCTGTCAATTCAAATTTGTTACTTTTACTGTTGTTACTGTCTTGTTATTTTATTTCCATACTGCTGCTATTTTATTTCTACTGCTGCTGCTATTGTTTTATTACTATGTTTCTATACTATTACTGTCTTTACTTTCTTCTAATTATTATAATGTCTATTTTTGCTATGGTACTGACAGTATGATTTACTCATAACATGCAAACAGTTAGAAATTAACCATAAAGCATGCAGTCAATTTTTAAATTTTCCGTAGGCAAAAATATGACTGTTGCATGTGACGCTCGTCACATGAACGTCATGACCGTCACGCGTCTTACGACCGTAACAGGTACGTGACGCTCGTCACGCCTCCAGAATGCGCGTTCTGTTTTAATTAAAACAGAGGCGCACTATCCTCTTCTTCTTCCTCATCTACTCGTTTCTGTTACCATAACCATCCCACTCACACCCATTTATTTCTCCATTAACCCCCAATTATTCACTCCACTACCCCTTCCATCACTTCCTATTCAAACAAAAACAAGTGAGTTTCCTATAACTCACGAAACCGACTTCTTCTACACCAAACCTCAATTTGCATACTCCATGGCCCGTCAAGAGAGACCTGCTCCCGACCTTTCAACTATCATATTCAGAGAGGGAGAGGCCGGCGAACGACAAAGAGACAACTACCTCGGGTGCTATCAACGCTCAGTTTAACCCACGGGGTACGTTGATAACGATTGTCTGAAGGAGTTGGAGCTTTTAGATGGTGTGGGATAGATGTTGAACACCTCTGGTTTAACGCAGCTCTGCACCAACCCACAACCAACATATGAAGCTTTGACCCTGGAATTCTTGAGTTCATTCTCCTACATAACACGTCCCGGTGCAGCTCTGTTTCTCACCGGACTCGCCATATTCAGAATGTTCGGCACTGAGTATTCTTTGAACCAAACACAAATAGCCCAAATACTTGGTTTCCGACATGGAGATGGAGTTCACTGTCGGATCCCTGACGGATGGTCTGAAATAGCGTTTGGAATGTGGCACAGTCTTACCAATGTTAACGTCACAAGCTGGGATGCACTCAACGCAACATACATTCATAACCCGGCTATCAGATATTTCCACCGAGTCTTGGTGACTCTGTTTAGTCCATCATGCGAGCGTGCGATTGCGCTTCGCTTAAGTCATGTTGTCATTTTTCGAGGTGCGACAGATGGCGACTCTGCTGGGGAACACTCCCTATGTGAGTCAAGCCTAGTTAGGTCGTTTGTGTGCCTTTGTTTGTTTACTTGTGTAGCTTTTATTTATTTCTTTTGATATCTTTATTGTCATATTAATATAATCAGTTGTATTGGTTCCATTATGCTTTGGTACTTGGATACTCTAATTGCAAACCTTGAGGGAAAGACTTTTTACCCGAGTCTTGAGTAAAAACATGAGCTAGGACGAGGTTGAGTAGTGCGGGTCCGCGAGATGAATTTCTCGTTGGGCCAGTGCGAGAACCTTACTTGGAGTATATCCTTGGGAGGATGTTGTCGCTCGGCAAGTAAGTCGTCGTAAGCTTCGATATTTTCTTTAGGATCCATGACTCTGAGGACCATTTGTAGAACCTTAATCCTTTGACCAACTAGGAAAGATGGTTGCGTAGTGTGGGTCCGCGAGATAAATTTCTCGTTGGATTGATGCGAGAACCTCACTTAGAGTAGATTCTTTGGATGGAGTTGATGCCCGACAAGTAGGTTGCCACAGGTAGCAAACAGTCTAATGGATCCATGACTCTAGGAACCTTTTTTATCACCCTAGATCATACCCTGTGAGAACCTATTCTTGGAAAGTAATCAGATTCATCAGTACCTCAGACTTTTGAACCCGTGTATTGAAAAAAAACAACTATACATGGCTTACATTGCATTCATTCATATTCCATTGCATATGCATCTCATCAGAATGCATGTCATTTTCCATACAAAATACAAAAAAAAACTCATCCATCCTTTGTCCATGATCAGCAAAGTGATTCTTGACACGCGTTTAGAACAAAGAACCATATCTCAAGATATGATGGACAAGCTAAGGAAAAGTCAAGAAGCATTGAAGGAGGAACTCAATCTTTTGAAGAGCCAAATGGGATGGGTCGTGGAAACCCTGGAAGCCTTATGGAGAAAAGAGGGTCATCCCATACCCATTGCTGCAACGGAGGGAGCTACTGCTCCACATCCATCCGGTGTTACCCCGAGTCAAAGGCAATTCTATATGGCAACTCCTAATCTACCGGCATATGGCCCTCCCTCAGGATGTCATATCAACATCCTCTGGCTATTCCTCCTCAAAATCATCGAAGTCAAGTTTGGAACAAAAATCCGAATCAGAACAAGGGGAACAAAGATCATAATGACCCGATTCCAGTGCGATATAGAAAGCTCTACCCGCAACTGATCCAAAATGCTTTGGTGACCCCTCGAGCTCTCACACCTACGTCACCATACCTGCCATGGTACAACCCAAATGCAACATGTGAATTCCATAAAGGAGCGTTGGTACATGACCTGGATTCTTGCTTAACACTGAAAGCCTTGGTACGAGAACTGATTAACAAAAACATCTTAGTCTTTGAAGAAGATGACCCGAAGGTCAAGTGCGGATACCATACTAGAATAATGGGGCACTCCATCAAGGACTGCCAGAGTTTTAAGCTCAAGCTGCAAAGATTGATTGACATAAGGTCACCAACACTCAAGGAGGAAGGATCAGGTACATATATCTTGATTTCTGGGTCAAGTAATCAGAAAGGGAAAGGACCCCTGAAGCCCCTCAAGGTTTTGTACCACAAGAAAGAGGTCAAGGATGTGGCTAATGAGATATCATCATTTCCTGGTAAGAGCATTGATATATCGCCTCGGATTTCCAATGTCACGACCCATACCAACAAAAGAAAAAGAGAAGTGATTAGTGGATCCAAGAGGGTTGCGTTCAACGATGAGATTGAAGGAAAAGAATTTGAAGATCATCGTGCCAATGTCAAAAAGCTTGTTGATCCCAACCTTCAAGTGGCTGAAAATGAGCAGTTAAAAATGCCCAAAGTGCCATACCAGCAAACACTACCTTTTGGTCTTCATTACAAACAATCCTGGTTTGCTCCTCATCCAAATCCACAAGCCCAAGGCCCGAGATATCTAAGTCAACGTCAAAATCAGCTTAGGCCCCAAACTAACTTGCAAAGAAGAAATGCCCCTCGTCATCCAAGCGTCATGACATATAGCCAACTTCTGCAGCCTCTGATTCAAAACTCGTTGGTGGTTCCCAAGTCTCTTAAGCCGGTTCCACAACCTTACCCACCCGGGTATGACTGAAATGTGCAATGTGGATATCATGCCGGATCAGAAGGGCATTCAACCGAAGACTGCAACGCTTTCAAAGCCAAAGTACAACAGTTGATTGACAATGGGTACATAGCCTTTCAAGAAGGATGTTTGGTGGTAAACGTTAACCCATCGACCGGATAAGTGCGAAGATCTCAAGGGGTGTCCCCCAAAGTTAATGGATCAATTTTGAAGAAGTCATTTCCCTAAAGTTGACAATCATCTGGCTTTTTCAGCATTTCTTTTGTAATTTCCTTGTATGTTGATTGCTACTTGCTATTAAGCATTATTGTTTTCTTTGAATTGGTAAGGTTAATGAAATGTTTATGCATCTTTTGAATTAATCCATTCGTATTTACTCGTTTTTCATTTATGTTAAAAGTAAAAAAGTACTCCTCTTATTCACTTTTGTTTATCAAACCGTTGTGTTAACAAAGATTGGAAGGAGGATGATGAAAATGAAACAACTGAAATTATTGTGGTATTCTTTTGAGTAAAACCTTGTCGATGATGTAAGGCATTGTTTCAAATCTCCAAACACTGAAGAGATAAGGAGTTAATCCATAATCAACCATTTTGAGCCTAGAAGTTGGTGTTTATCTCGGATCTAAAACCCTTAATCTTAACCTGGGGCAGGGTAGTTATGTTCAGATAGTTTGACCGTGCATTCGATCTTTCAAAAAAAATCCGTACATGTGTACACCCTCCAATTAGGTTCAACCACATGTCTTTCGCGCACATGTTGAAGTGTCGAAGAAGTTGAGAAAACCTAAAATTAGTGTTGGTTGATCCTCATCCACCAATAATGTGGCAGTCAACATGTTTAAAAAAAACAGAAAAAAGTCCGCTAAGTCAAATACCACAAAATGACTTAGGCAAAAGTTAGGTCATCCCGGTGGACTGAAAGCTTTAAAGAAGCGGTCCAGGAAAAATTAGGGATAAAATAAATAAATCAAAAGAGGTCATTAAATCCTCAACAAAAACAAAATAAGGTAACTGCCATTTCAAGAAAAACTCATCTTTCTCATTCTCACTTTCACACCTTCGAAGTCGAATGCTGGTATTGAATTAACTGAACGTAGGAACTGGAGATCATCAGGAAGAAGGGGTGGGTAAAAATTAAATTTTGAGCCTTATATCCTTTTGTTTCAAAAAACCGTGAGCCAGACAACATTACAACCCTTAAAAGACCTAATTGAGGCAGGGTCTATTTTGAAAGCATATTGCAGTAAGGTTGTGTTAACCTGACTCCAAACGATCTTTGTTAATCATTTAATTGCACCATCTTGCACATTGTGAGTGATTAGATGATCATTGTGTTCCTACCAGTGACTTACTCACTATATTTCACCCATTCATATCAATAAATTTTGATTTCAAAATTCCTATAAGCACTGCATTAAAATTACCATTTTTGAATGAACAATCTTATTTGCAAGTCAGCATTTAGCATCAAAGAAGTTCCAATAATATACAATTGGGGAAGTTGATAAAGTGAAAGAAGTCCAACCGGGGGAAATCACTTTGAGCATCAGTCGATCTGAGCCAATCACCCTAAGGGTCATCTAGCCAAGAGTAATTTGCTTCAAGACTCACACAGAGGCAAGCCACCTCAAAAGCTTATTGAGTCCAACAAGCCAAGGACAGTCAATCAAAAGTCTATCGTTCCAAGATTTGGTTAATCAGGGGTAGACCACTGCAAGTCTCGAACACTTGGGGCAAGCCATCTTGAGATCGTCTCATGTCAAGCTGTTTCAAACTCACTTTCAAGGTGAAAATTTTCAAAGACCCAACAGACTGGGGCAGATGAGCCACAAAGGGGCATAACCTCTTTCTTCGTGCTTTCAAATTTCTCAAACAAATTCTGCCATACGTCAACAACTATTGAGTTTAAGACGAGTGCCCGAAAATTATGATAGAATGATTCATTAATCCTCCAAGAGGATCACATTGGCTAAGTTATGGCTGTCAAGCTTGATAGATTCCTCCTTTGACAATATCTATCACAAAATATTTGGTTGAGTTCTTGGTGTTAAGGAATCATGACCTCCATAAAAGCCTTTACAAACTCCCACTCCAATCAAGTGTCAGCATTTTCATATCATGGTCATTTATATATCATGCATAAAAAAATCCAAATCATGCATAGCCAAAATGTACTTCGTGCTCATTTTGCATTGGCCCAGGTCTTGTTGTCGATCCTATATCCTTTGACCTTTAATTCCAGTTTGTCTTTGGTGCCCTTAAACCATCATCCGGTTTTTGCAATCATTTTCAAGTCCAACTCAGTTGGCACCTATCAAAATTTTGTGCATGAGGTTCAATTCCTTTTTGGATTATCCGATGAATTTCCGGATTACACCTTTGTTTATTGATGTATTTCCACAACTTGTCTGATGTATTTCCAGATGTTTCCCCACCTATCTGATGTATTCTCGGATGTGTCTGTATTCTGATGTATTTCTAGAATTTCCTTGATGTATTACCATATGTGTATGTATTCTGATGTATTTCTAGAATTTCCTTGATGTATTACTAGATGTGTATGTATTCTGATGCATTTTCAGAATTTCCTCGATGTATTATCGGATGTGTCTATATTCTGTTGTATCTCCAGAATATCACTTGTAATTCTGATGCATTTCCAGAATTCGTTTCTTTTACTCTCGATGAATTCCCGGACATGTCATTTTTGTTCTGACGCACTTCTAGAACCTCTATGTCATTCCCTGGCATTATTTCAAGCATTATTAGTGTCTTCTAAAATTCAGCTGTCACTAGGCATTATTCTAAGCCCAGTTGTTACTAGAACTCATTTTAAACCCAATTGTCATTGGCATCACTGTCACTCTATTTGTAAATATAATCGTGATTGGTATCTGAAGTTTGGTTGTCGCCAATATCATTTCAAGTCCAATTGTTGTTGGCAAACTCCGTTGTAGCCAGTAATTGTTTTACTAAAGCTTACAATCAAAGTCCAATTGTTGTTGGCAAAATCCGTTAAAAGCTGGTTGCAATCCATTACTTACGGTCAAAGTCCAATTGTTGTTGGCACCAATCCATTAAAAATTGGTTGTAATCCATTACTTACGGTCAAATCCCAATTGTTGTTGGCAAAATCTGTTAAAAGATGGTTGTAATCCATTGCTTATGGTCAAAGTCCAATTGTTGTTGGCACGTACAGAGAGTTTGATTACCCTGTCTATCCTGATTGTTCCGTGAAAGTCATGTATGAGTCATCATCTTGAGGAATTCCCAGAAGCTTGGAGGTTTTTTCGAGTTAGAAAACTCCAATGATGTTGGTTTTGTTTCATTTCTTTGTAAAGAATCATCGTAGCCTTTTGCGTGGATGATCTACTTTTAAGAAGACTCCTGCTTATCTTTGTTTTGCATAAATTCCCTATTAGAAATCTCTAAAATCTTTAATCGGATGAATTTCTTGTGAGAAATCTCCAGAACTGTCAGATGTATTTTAAAGTGTCAGGTCATGAATGAACCTGTTGATGGAACTTTCTTTGTATGGTTTTCAGTATTGTCAGGTCATGTTTGAACTTGTTGATGGATCCTTTTGATATCCCCTAGCATTGTCCAGTCATATTATTGAAACTCTTTGAATATTCTAATGGTCAGTTCATGTATGAACCTACTGATGGATTTTTTTTTCCTGGTGTTGTCAGGTCATGTATGAACTTATTGACTAAACTTTCCTTGATGTTCAAGATATCATCAGGTCATGTGAACTTGTCATTCAAACCTTCTTTGTATGTTCCCTAGTGATGTCAGTCATGTATGAACCTGTTAAATGAGCACTCTTTGAATATTCAAGTGTTGTCAGGTGATGTTTAACCCTGTTATTGAAAAATCTATGAATATTCCGGTGTTTCCAGGTCGTGTATCAACCTGTTGTTAAAATCTCTTTGCATATTCCCTAATTGTCTTTCCTACAGCAAGATTGTTATCCCCAATGAGTTTCTATCCTCATTTTTTGTTTTTTGTGGGTCACCTTTACCATATATCCCCATCATTCCCCACATATATTTGTTTCGTTATGCATCCATCATAAAGCATCCTACTAGGGTTTACCTTATGTCTGATCATATCCCTAGCATATCAAAATTAAAAAGAAAGGAGTCATTCATGCATTCATAACATTTCATATAATCTGCATTCAGGGACAAAATTAGGGTCTTTTTTAGTATTTAACTATCTCCCACCGCGATGATATGAAGATTGACATGCTTCATATTCTCTAGTTGAAGATACTTAAATAGGGGCAACTGTCACACCCTGATTTTGACCCTGAATCCCGATTCAATATATTCATCATAGTTGTTGCACCTCTACATAGCATAACATGCATTCCATATTGCATATTGCTTAAAATATCAGTCGAAATAAATTTTGGATCTACAGGTTGACCGGTTGAATCAATTTTAAAATTTGCATCAAATCAGCGGGCGGAAAATTTCAAAATAAGGCTTGTAGACATCAGTTTTATTAATCTACGTTTCTCGTAGTTTAATCTGGCGTGCTCAATTTATTTTTTGGCTATTTTTTCGGTCATATTTTGATCCGTCTGAGCGTTTTCACCACACGTTTTCCATTTTAGAATTTGACAAAAAACTTGTATGTTTTTGAGAAGTTTATTTCGTGCAAATCATTTTAATGCAGTAAGTTTAATTTTTGGAATATTCTTGCGCCCTATTTTATTTATTTTAATTCTTTTTAATTTTATTTTATTACTTAAAATACCAAAAATATAAATAGAATTTTTAAATAATCATTTTGATTTTATTTAATTCTATCAAAAATATTAGAATTTCTTATTTCATTTTATTTCAAACTCTTTTTAATTACTAAACTATATAAAGGGGCTTTTTGGACTCAATTGATGAATTGGTAACCCTACTTGTTCACTCTAAATACTAACTCATGCTATTGGCCAAAAGAGTGCAAAAACATAGACAAAAAAAAGCTCATACACGGCGCTGAAGAGAAACGAGAAAATCTATTTTTCAAAACCAAAACACCTATCGGCACTGTTCGTTTTTTACTAGATCTATCATTTGTTTTTTCTTGTTCACGTTCTACTGTTTGTTCTTATCCTTGTTGGCTAGATCTTTGATTTTTTTCTTGTTTACTTTCTACTGTTGTTCTTGATATGTATAGATATATAGAATTTCAGTTTACATAAGAGTGCTAATATATATATATATATATATATATATATATATATATATATATATATATATATATATATTATATTACTTTTATTTCTTATATACTTATATATGTGTTATTGTTAACTTTAATATTTATGCATATATTACTCTCGGCTAGTTCTATATTCTTATGTATATATTATTATAATTTTAGTTTTTATATTACTTTTGTTTAGTCTTTATATATATAGGTTATTAATAATTTTATTTACGGATAATTCTAAATGTTGCATTTATATGTTACGGTTACAGCTAATTTTAGTTTTTTTTTCATATATACGTTACCTTTTGTTTTAATTTTCATATATATATATATATATATATATATATATATATATATATATATATATATATATATATATATATATATATATATATATATATATATATATATATATATATATATATATATATATATATATATATATATATATATATATATTTATTTATTTGTAGTGGTTAATATTTGTTTTCATATTCTATTTTATTTTAATTCTATTTTGAAACTGTAGCATTTCATTTTCATTGTGGATAACAGGTGCACATTGTATTTAGATTTTTATTTTTTGATTACTTTGAGTTGATGTAAAAATTTGACACTACCGTAATAATAATAATATGTTGATTATTTCTTGGTTTATTATTGTGTTGCAATCTCGGAGTTAAAATTCAATTTAATTTTCAGAAATTGTTTAGATGCATAGATTCAGTTGGTTCAACTTCTTATAGAGTGGTCCTTACATGAACCCACTCTAAGTTAGCTCAGAGCTAAATTCAGTAGCTTTTGATTTCGGTTGATTTTCGGTCCCGTGGCTTACTCTTGGGCCTTCTTACAATGAGCTCTAAGAAACATCAACTTAACTTTCAATAATTTTAAACCTTTGTACTTTAATTATTTTAATTTATAATTCAAGACATTTTCTTAAATAAAATCTGAAGAAAAAGATTACTTGGATGGAATATCCAGTCGTAACCCCGAATATTAGGCCCAAGTTGTAAGAGCTTGCAAGCCATAAGTATTCGTCTTCTCTTCAAACGCTCCAATATTCAAATCTTTTTCTCAATAAAACCTGAATTAAAAGATTACCCTGGATAAAATATTCAGTCGTAATCCCGAATGCTAGGCCCAAGTTGTAAGAGCTTGCATGCCATAAGTGTTCGTCTTCCCTCTTCAAAATATTTGTAAATATTCAAACGTCTTTCCTCAATAAAATCTGGAGAAAAAGATTGCCCTGGATGAAATATCCAGTCGTAATCCCGAATGCTAGGCCCAAGTTGTAAGAGCTTGCAAGCCATAAGTGTTCGTCTTCCCTCTTCAAAATATTTGTAAATATTCAAACATCTTATCTCAATAAAATTGAAAGAAAAAGATTACCTGGGTGAAAGGTCCAGACGTAGTCCCGAGTATTAGACCCAAGTTGTAAGAGCTTGCTAGTCATAAATATTCGTCTTTCAAGCCCAAAAATACATCCAACATATCAAACTCTTTTCTTCGCCGCCGTGCGATTGATCAAAAAAACCTTTTCAAAAAGAAAGACATCTTGTTTTAAGGTGATGTAAAGCAATGCTTCGGCCACAATTGTTGAGTTGAGATAAGTGATGTTTTTTCGAATGTTGATTTGTAAATCCATTCGATGTGTGGTATACGTTCGCTCCTCATCTATTTTGGGTAAAACAATGTTTTTGTCGATTAATACAATATAGCTTTTGCTAAAATCGACCAACAAACAAATATTTTTCTACCTAGAACTACGTAAGCCTTGAGTTCTCTATTGAGATACGTAGGAGCAGGATTGCGAAATCTTGTCAGGCCCATTAATAAAAAAACTTAGATTTTGTCCCTTTCGTTAAAAACCTAAAAACATTCTTCTCTCTTATATTTATTCTTTTCTATCATAATAACTTGAGAAGCCTAACATTTCAAACTAACACTAACGCACACAACTAACCTAATGGTTCCCCTTGAGTACAAAGGACGTGAGGGGTGCTAATACCTTCCCCTTGCGTAATCGACTCCCGAACCCTGATATTGGTTTCGATGACCATAATCATTGCCGTTCTTTCTAGGGTTTTATCGATATTTCCCCTTTCCTTTTTAGGAATAAATAAAGTTTGGTGGCGGCTCTGTTTAGTCCATCATGCGAGCGTGTGATTGCGCTTCGCTTAAGTCGTGTTCTCATTTTTCGAGGTGCGACACTAATCATATGTAGTACTCTACAGGAACCTTTTAAATATATGTGTTTGGTTTAAAATTGTTTTCTATTTGATCGGGGAGATGAGAAAAAGAACATCTTTTTATTGTTTGATGATTTGGAAAGACATTGAGTCATATGCCTACTGTAGCGGGGTATTCGTTACCATTAGAGATATTGACTAAATCAAAGGTAAATCATACAAGTCGAGTCGCCACCGCATTTCTATTTATCCAAAGGAATGGTTAGAAAGCGAACAAAAACTAGTAAAAAAAAAAGACAAAGATATGGGTAAGGGGGTTGGTTATGCAATGGGAAGGTGTTAGGCACCCAAGACATCCTAGGTACTCCTAGGGAGCCCTTTTCATACTTGTTGTGAAGGTTGTTTGTTTCGTGGAAAAATTTGTTTGTGCAAACATGATTGAAGAGATGAGGAAAGAATATACACGTTTATTTACATTTTGTGTTTGGATGGATAAACCCATTGCCTACGTACCATCTTATAAAAGATTAGGATCAAAACCTCGTAGTTCGGGGTAAAAATCTCAAAACAAGTTGGTGAATTGATTGGTCCAAAAGCCTTAAGGTATTTTGTTATCAAAGGGAGAAAACTCAACCAAACCACAAATCCATCATGTGAGGAAGGCTTCAACATACTAGTGAGGGGTTAACCCTATAATAAGTATGGAAGACTTATAATCCAATCACTAAGGATGAGGTGAGATTTACATCAACCACTATGATAACTCAAACCTACGACTAATGTTTTATGAAATTTTTTATTAAGAAAGTGGCCATTGGAACCACAAAAGACACTTGAATGGGTTACATTTACCAATTAGAAGTATATACAAAATGGTCAAAGTTGATTTAAAGATTCAATTCAAAATAAGTATTATGAAAAGAAAGTTTGAAAATCAAAAGCATAAGGCTTAGGTTTCTAAATTTTGAAAACAAAGGTTAAATGTTTGCACAAAAGGTTTTGGCTTGGGTTAGAGTGGGGAGAAGAAGAAGAAGGGAAAAAGTCCTAAGTAAAGTAAAAAGATGAGGGATGAAGAAACAAAACCACAAGGGAGTCCCTCTCTTGAGATCATATTGATGATCCAAGTAGCTCCTATCCTTTGGAATATGCAATCACACAAAGCATAAGCAATAAAACAAGTCTCTTAAGAGATCCTCAATGTAGCTTGTGTCTTTCACTTTGAATGAACATGACAATGGTCCTCCAATTGAGCTAAAAGGGGAATTCCTAGCACAAAAGCACACACATCAAAAGTTCCATGAAGTAAATCAAGAATGGACAAGAGTGAGTTTAGAGATTTGGTCCTTCTAATCCATCTTCATCATTAAGGTCCATTTACTCCAATTTTACACAAGGAAGGTCCTAGAATCTAAGTCCAATTCTCCATTCTTTGCATAGGGAAAGTCCTAGAAACTAAGTCCATTTCTTTGCATTTGGTTCACAACAATCAAAACAAAATACAAGCATAATAATATATACACAATTATGTGCTCAAGTGAGCAAAAGGCAAATGGCATTAACATAGACATGTGCTCAAGTGAGCAAAGAGAAAAGCAAATGGATAATATGTGCAAGAATAGTAAATTGCATAAAAGTAAAGAGCAAAAAGTAAATGTTAATTGTTAAAGGTTAGTGTTAGTAGTTAGTGCGCCATAAGGCAAATTTAGCGCTATGTTAAGCAATCGTAATTGGACTTATGTAGAAGTCACAACTATCTGAGGCCGGTCAATAATAATGTAGGCAATAACATAAGTTAGAAGTCTTGATTAGTGAACCAAGTTCCAACAATTTGCTATGCCAAAAAGAAAATGAGAATTGATCTTGTATTGGTTTAAGCCTTTTGCATGATTTAGAAAACAACCTATCCTTAATGCAAAGTCATTCACTTGATCAATTGATCAAGATGAATTAGATTTGAATCAAGGAAGATTAAGTCTCCCTAATCAATGCTAACTTATCAACCTTCGACTCATTAATCAAAAGAACATAAGAAGAAGAAGAAGAAGGAGATGGATGAAATGGAAATAAGAAAGGCAAAAATACAAATGCATTAAATGAAATAAAATGTACCAATCATATGTATTGACCAAATGACATTAAAAGTCAAAGTCAAACAATGAAAAAAAATCAGAAATGAGATGAAGATTGGAGATCAAACAATGCACATAATATTTTTGGCATTTTCAATATTAAAATAAACTTGAATTAAAAATAAAAGAAAGGTCAAACTTCAAAATCACTTCAAATCAACCTTGAAAGATCCAAGTAATTTATCCCAACTTTAACAAGGTCAAACAAAGTTTGACAAAAAATTTCAGCATTTTTAAAAGTCAGAAACTATTTTTAATCAATTAAAAATGAATAAAAATAACCTAATTGAACTAAAATCTCAAATAAAAGTCAAATCAATTTAAAAATTGATGAGAATATTTTCCATAGATCCATCATCATTCAAATAGGTTAGGAAAATATTGTTGTATTTTTTGAATATCAAAAACTAATTAAAATGAATTAAAAATGACCAGAAAAGAGAAAATTCACAAAAAATATCAAATGACAAAATAAAAAATATTAAAAATCTGAAATAGAAACTAGAATTTTTTTGGAGACTAATGCAATTGGTCCCATAATTTTTGGATTAAAAATGAGAGAGATATTGATTTTTGAAATAAAAGGGAATTAAAGAAAATAAAATCAGAAATTAAAAAAAGAAAAAAAAAAAGAGAGCCCTTGGATCTGAGCTCATTAATTGAGCTGGCAGATCCAAGCATCAAGAGGCGCGCGCCCATCGTGCACTTGAGTCAACCGCGTCACATGCTGCCATTAATTCAGTCATAACATGGAACGATCCAGATTGGATTTGGAAACAAGATCTTGTGGCCAGGAATTGATCTGGAGTTGGGACGGCCACCGGAGCCACCGTCTTCTCCGGTGAGCCCCAGAATTCTGGCCAGAGTTGCAGAGAAAAAATATTAACCAAATGAAACGATCTAGGCATCAATCGAAAGAGAAATTGATGTACATCACTCCTATACCATTCACTTGCACTCTAGATTTCTATAAATGGAGAAATCAGAGATGGAAGTATGATGGTGTTCATTATGAACTTCATGTTTTTGCAAAATTGAAAGCACAAATCAAATGCCTCCATTGAGAGGACTTCAGCCAAACCAAGGAACTTATGAAATAAGCAAGGATCAAAGAGTTTCGAAGAGAAAAAGTTTTGTTATCCACCTTTGAAATACAGGTATGGAGAGCACGATCCTTCATAACCAAAGCTTGCAATGAGATCTAGTGGTGAAGAGGAAGCAAGGCTGAGGAATTATAGGTCTGAAAATCAACCAAGGAAGTTGAAATTCAGATCTGAATTTTTTAGAAGAAAAATTGAAATTCCTTTAGTGATGGCTATGGAGAGAATTCTGCAGCATTTCAGGTTGAATCAGGTCTAAATTTTGAATGGAATAGGGTCTCTATTTATAGAGGAAGTGGCAAGGAAATGATGAATTGATCCGTGTGCATGAACATGGACAATCCTTGCATGGGCTTGCATGACCATGCACAAGGCCCAAAAACAATGCCAAATGCAAGATGAATTCAAATGCCAAAGTTTTGGTTGTGTAATTAGAGCTGCATTGGCTTGTGCATCAAGATTTCATGTGAATTCCATAATTATGCCTAAATGTTCAAATCTTCGAAAATACCATTTGCCAAATCCAAATATGATCATGTGAGTAATGGTTGGAAAGGTCTTGATGTAAGGAACAATTGTTATGTTGGGCAAAAATCCATTTGGAGTGTGGAAATTTATGAAATTTGAGTTTAAAGTGTGTTGTGCAAAACATGTCAAGGCAAGGTTTCTAAAATTGGCCAATGTTCAAGCCCTTCTGTTTTGATGATGCAACCTTCAAATGAAAACACTTGAAGTTGGACTTTTTGATGATCCAAGTTGTAGATATTTTCAAGAAAATCAAAATGGACTTGAATTTTGCATCATTTTGAATTTTTATGAAAGAGTTATGGGCACTTGAAGTTGGACTTTTTTGCTTTTCAATGCATTAGACCCAAAAGGACCTATAATGTCTTGCATTATCACATGTATTTACTTTGCGATTTTGAAATTTTGTCCAACATAACATTTGAATTAGACATCTTAAGCTTTCCAATTCATTTGATCCCACCTCAAAATCATAAAAAATGAAAGAGTTATGTCCTTATGAAGATGACCCAAAAGTAGGGTTTCAGTCAAAATGACCTATAATGTATTGGAATGACATATGGCCTTCCAAGCTTCAAATAAATTTTTGATGAACATGAAAGTTGTTCATATTGTCCTTAAGAACATTTTTACTTTTGGAACCATCTCCATTTGACCAACACATAAAAAGTTAGGTCTCAGTGCATTTCAAAATAGTTAGATGAATTGACTGATCAATTTCTCAAGTCCATGACTCATATCTTGATGAATTGATGATTGAGGATACTCAAATAAGTTCAAATATGAATGAAATGATGAATTAAAGAACTTCCCTTGATTGTATTTGATCATGGGCTGAGGTTGCTTTAAGAGCAAGGCATTGTGGTGCACAGGTGAATTAGGGTTTCCTTGAAGAACAAGACCTCAAACCCTTTGACTTGCTTTGATCAAAATGATGAATTGAGATGCTAGGGAGGCATATTTGATGGATGAGAGCTTTGGGAACCATTACCATGCTTGCTATCATCTCCTCTTGGTCATATCTCTGCACAAAGGATCTCCTTGAAGCTCTTGACCTGGTGATTGCTTAAGCTACAAACAAAAGATGTTAGTGACATATTTTTGTGCTTTTGGTTAGTAAACAAAATAAAAAAAAGCAATAATATACAAATCAAGCATGCTTGGTGATCTCAAACCACTCACAAAAGGTCTCACTCAAAGGCAAAGGGAACCAAGATACTAATGATCCTGGAGGCAATGCAAATGCAATGTTATAATGCCATGAGGGACCTTAGGGAAAAAATTAGGGTCTTACAGATGCCCCTATTTAAGGTCATTCTAGCCGGAGAAGTGAAGGTTAAAATCTTCGTCTCGACGGGGTAGAATGGGCTTAAATAATAACAAAGAGACGAATTTTGGTCCCTAAGAGACCTCATGATGCAGATGTATGCATGCAAATAGTACAAACTCTGTGGGGATATGTGTCCACAAAAGAAAAAGAAATCCGGAGAAACTAAAAATCCAAAGGAGTAATATACTCACTAGGGAGACAGAGACTCTATGGAGTAAAGGGCTGAAAATGCGTGAGCAGGTAACGACTTGAGACTTGCTGAGAGACACAGAGAGAATCCATGAAATAAATCAATGGAAGGACTCAAGCTGACTCGAAGATGCATGTATTGGGGAATATGCCAATACAACAAATTATCCGCAACGGATACTTCGGATAAAAATCTGAACTCAGGTGGGGATGTGCACAAAGGACTCAGCTGAGGAAAAACAAATGAGGTTTTACCGGTTACTGGGTAATAAGCTCAAAAAGAGACGTGTGATCTGAACACCGGTATAAGGGTGAGAGAATAACATGCTTGGGAAAAATGAGTATCTAAGACCGGTATAAGGGTGAGAGATATCAATCATCCAAATCATCTGAGGAAGACCTAAAAAGGTATATTTCAACTCAGGAAAACCTGACTCCACAGGGGACAAAAAGTCATAACAGGGAGCAGAAGGAAGGAACACCAGGGATGCCAGTTACTGGGCATATAATAAGTGACCAACCAAAGCGTGAATTGGGGAATATTCCCAAGACACTCATCATCCGAAAAGAGGGCAAAAAGCAAACTCGATTATGGGATGGACATTTGATTCCAAAACAGGGATACGAATCTTACTCAACTTGGTAAGAACAAAATGCTTCGACCAAAGAGCACATGAGATATATTATCTATTACCGTCAGAACATAGATAATATACTCGCATGGAAGATTATCCACAACCGGTTACTGGGTTAATAAAGGATAAATCGACTGACAAAGAAAGGCATCGGGATACCGAAACTAGGTATATAATGATGACCAATCAAGGGGAGCAACAAAATTACCGGCAACCGGTATGAAAGATGACTTGTTGGGGATAAAATTGCCTAATTAGACCAATTATCAAAAGAAGGGAATATCATTACCGAATATTGGATAATGATAACCGTCAAGGAGGGGATTACATCTACCGGATACTGGGTAGAAAACCACGGAAGAGTAACCGTCATCAATTAGGATGAATAAAAAGGTTAACTCTGCAAAGGGGAGAAAATAGGGTTTACAACTACCGGTATAAGGGTAGAAAACCACAGACTCCGTCGGGGATAAGATGAATGATTACTGATTACTGAGCAATTATTCATTTATACCACGGGGAAACACAAGAAACAGTCACAAGAGGCCAATTTAGGATCAAACCAAAGAGGCAAACTGAATCAAGACTCGTCCTAGTGAGGATATAACTCAATAGGGGAACCCATCCCAATATATGTGCTAAGAGGAAGCGAAAACAACCGTCGTCCACGAGAATATGACTCGGTGGTGTCGCAACCTGAAAAATACAGTGCGCAAAAAAAACAACCGGCGAAAGAAAAAGACAGAAGAGTCGCCACCGTGCGTTATTCATCCCAAAGGAGGGAAAGGAAACGCTCGAAGTAAACCTGAAAAAGGAAAGGACAAGACGGGGTCTCGCAACCAAATCTTGGGTTCGGGAGTCGGTTATGCGAAGGGAAGGTATTAGCACCCCTACGCATCCGTAGTACTCTACGGGATCCACTTTTGTAGTTTTCGTCTAAAGGGTGTGAGTTTATCTTGTGCTGTTTACCAAAAAAAAAGGGTTAAATGAAAATGACTCGCGCGGATGTCGCATCCACTGCATACGTATCTCATCTGAATATGAGAATCAGAGTCTTCGTAGCTCGGCTGACCTATGGGTTGGGGGATGTGTGCTTGCTAAGACATCGCGTCTTATGCCTACGTATCTCATCTGGAATGAGAATCAGAGCAAGCCGTAGTTCGGCTAACTACGGGGTTGTGGATTGGGTTTTGGACGAACGACGTCACTACGCAATCTACCGGATGCTCGACCTTTGGAGACTTACTCGCCTGTAGTAGAAGGAGTTAATGTGTTGCTTTGGGTTTTAGGGTTTGGGATGCTCAAGGGCAAAAAGGCAGTCCTTGACGAAGGAACCGCGTTACCTGCAGGGATACGAACACATACAAAACAAACATGTATAAAGTAAATGTGCCAACAAGGGGCTCAGAAGTAAATAAACAAAAGAAAACAAATGCCTCCTATCGAGGTCTTCCAGCTAAGAAAGTGATAAAATGCGGAAAAGAGGTAAAAGTACCACACGGATAAAGATCCGAAGTAACAGCAATTAAAGGAGTAAGAAACCCAGGGATCTCCCAAGCTGATTGGAGAGCTTGATTGAAATTGAGTTGCACCCGTGAGGCCTTTCAGGGTTTGGAGGCTGCTCTGAGTTCTCTGTCAGGTTTCTCTTCAGGTTTTGTCCAGGGTTTTGTTCCAAGGAAACCTCAGAGTATTTTGCTTCTCTTCCTTTTTCTCAAGTGAAGCCTTGGTATTTATAGACTGAATTTCATGGTTTTGTGGGCTCAAATGAGAGAGACCCAAGTCCAAAATTTTTTATTATATTTTATTTATTTTTTTATTATTATTTTTATTTATTTATTTTTTTTGTAAATTTATTTATTTATTTATTTATTTTCGTTTTATTTTTAATTTTTTTCCATTTTTTTTTCTTTTTTTCTTTTTTTCGTTTTTTTTTCTTTTTTTCTTTTTTTTTTCTTTTTTTTTTCGGATCTAATTCTGATTGACATGATGAAATGCAATATGAAATGCTAAATAAATGCATGAATGAGGAGGACAAATTTTGGGGTGTTACAGCTGCCCCTATTCAATCATCAGCTAAATCGAGTAGGATGAAAGCGAACAACTTATCAGACAAACGGGGTGAGCTGTGATTGAATACCAAAGACAGACCGAAAATTTGCACTCCGAGAACACCACAAAAACGCGGAAATACACCGTGCTGTTTATTTTTCTTCCGATCCTCTGGCTTAATCTGGAGTTTCGATCCTCTGGCTGAACCTATACTCAATTTAGTCCTCTGGTTGGATATTAATTTTGATCCTCGGGCTGCATACGATTTTGATCTTCTGGCTAGATCTTCTTCGATCTTCTGGCTAGATCTCCTCCGTTTCGATTCTCTGGCTGAATCTATTTCCTTTGATTCTCTGGCTGAATCTACTTCGATCTTCTGGCTAGATCTGAATTGTTGCGATTTTCGATCTTCTGGCTAGATCTTCTTTGTTTCGATTCTCTGGCTGAATCTACTTCGATCTTCTGGCTAGATCTGGATTGTTTTGATGATAAATTCCCATCACTAGGATCCCGCATCTGAGGCATGCGCTGGTTGACCCTCTTTTGAAATCTACACCCAACCTTCATATTAGATATGCAGCTTCGAGAATATTCCACTTTTGGGCTTCGTACATATTCTTCGGGCTAGAACATGTTGTAACAACTCCTCAATTAGACTTGGGCTTGCTGGGGAAATAAAGCTTGTAGGCGACTTCACTGGGGAATCTTCAAATTGAGCCTTAGGCTGGCTTACTGGAACACGATTCTCAGGCTGAATCTTCGAAATGATCCTCAGGCTGGATCACTGGAACACGATTCTCAGGCTGAATCTTTGAAATGACCCTCAGGCTGGGTCACTGGAACACGATTCTCAGGCTGAATCTTCGAAATGGACCCTCAGGCTGGATCACTGGAACACGATTTTCAGGCTGAATCTTCAAAATGAACCTCAGGCCGGATCACTGGAACACGATTCTCAGGCTGAATCTTCAAAATGACCCTCAGGCCGGATCACTAGAACACGATTCTCAGGCTGAATCTTCAAAATGACCCTCAGGCTGGATCACTGGAAAACGATTCTCAGGCTGAATCTTCAAAATGACCCTCAGGCTGGATCACTCACGCTTGATCCTCTGGCTGGATCTCATGACCTTGGTTGTAAAGTAATTCTCCAGTCTGCTTGGAAGAACCTGTTTATCAGCTTATGTGTATGCTTGATATGATATGCATGCAAATGCAAATGTTATGCATGGTGTAAAAAGAAATCTGCTTGGGGAAGCAAACTCCGGTAGGGAACAGATCGCTGTATCAATCCTTGAATGCTCTATGGGGAATGATCCGTCTGCCGGGACCAATGAGCCACTAAAACTAAATTGGCTGCTTGAAAAGTTGACCTTGCGGGGGGAGTATCAACTATGGAAACTTTGTTCGGCGAGGCTCTGTGAGGAGAGTCTGTGGGGAAAACACTTCTTGGGGAAATGTCGTAGGAAACGGCCTTTGTTGGGGATATGAACTTGCTAATCGCCCTCAAGCTGGGGATTAACAAATCTGTCAAAATTAATCTGCTGGGAAATGAGATGAACACTGGGAACGCCACCCTCTCATCTGTTGGTTATGCAACCACTCCGCTGTTGCTAGGAAGATACAGTCTGACACTGTCAACTTCAATGGGGATATATAGTCTGGATACTGTCAACTCTACTGGGGCTAGACAGTCTGGATACTGTCAACTCTGTTGGGGAACATGCTTTGCTGAGGAGAGACTTTGTCAACCGCTTGGGGATGAGGATTCATGACTTGGCATCCGGTTCCTGTGACCTGCAACCAAAAATACACGTATGCCTCGGGGGAATTACTCGGTTTGAATTCACCGTTCGGGATTAAGCACATTCAAAGCAATTTTAAATGTTTTCCTGTGCAAATCATCTACAAAAGCCACCATTATGTTCATATGCAATATGTTTTATCAAAAATTCGGACATTTTTGCAAACAAACTGATAAAAGAAAAATAAAGAGGCTCTTTAACTAAATTATTCGACTCTTAATGGGGAGAAAATTTGTGCCAGGAATAGGCGAGGGTATCAGGAAGCTGATCCCTGAAAAGAGGTGATCGCTATAAAAAGAGAACTATCCTAATGGCAATGGGGATACGGGGTCCCACTGAGTTTCGACTCTACTATGACTCGTATGTCCTCAAGACGCTCTGCTCATCTTGCTTTCTGAAGTGGATGATTAGTCGATCTTTAACCTTCGAAGATTGCCGGATTGAATGAAACGGTGATATAACACTGATGAACTCAGATCACAGTCATTCGCTTATTCCCTAACTTTTGCCTGGATCGCCCCCTTTTCGGGTTTTCAATCCATCGGGATACCCATTTTTGCTTGGACTATTCTTTTTATCGTCCAGCGGGTCTATTTTATGCGAAGTATTTTTTTTTTTAACTGCGTTTGAGTTAATATGGGACGAGAATCCTTCGCCATCCATGGTTGTTAGCATCAAAACTCCGCCAGAGAAAATCCTTTTAACCACGTACGGACCCTCATAGTTCGGTGTCCATTTGCCCCTGTGATCTGTGTTGGGAGGAAGAAATATTTTGAGTACCAATTCACCGACTTGATACCCCCGAGGGCGCACTTTCTGACCAAATGCTTTCTTCATTCGTCTCTGACCGAGATACGTCAATTCTGGGTACGTAGTTCCAGCATAACACCATTTCCCGTTGGTTTGATTGATGACCAAAGCTGAATCCCCGTATACATCCAGGGTTTTAATCTGTATATTGACGGCTTCCTCAAGTCTTAGGATACAAGCTTCGTATTCGGCTTCATTGTTGGTGCAGGGAAAAGTTATTCTGGCACCAAATGGCATATGAACCCCCTTCCGGTGTGATCAACACTATACCAACTCCGCGACCGTTGACGTGGACCGCCCCGTCAAACATCATAACCCATTTGGATTCAGGGTCAGGCCCCTCCTCCGGGAGTGGTTCCTCTCAATCTTTCGATTTGAGAAACATGATGTCCTCATCAGGAAAGCCAAACCTCATAGGTTGGTAATCATCAATCGGTTGCTCTGCAAGATAGTCTGACAAGACACTTCCCTTGATGGCTTTTTGTGAAGTGTATTGGATGTCATACTCTGTCAGTATCATTTATCACCTAGTAACCTTTCCGGTAAGTGCTGGCTTTTCAAAAATATACTTGACTGGATCCCTTTTTGATATCAATAGAGTCGTGTGAGTCAACATATACTGTCTTAGTCGGCGAGCAGCCCATGCCAAAGCGCGACAAGTTTTCTCGAGCAATGAGTATCTTTGTTCACAGTCGGTAAACTTTTGCTAAGGTAGTATATTGCATGCTCTTTTCGACCTGACTCGTCATGCTGACCGAGCACACAACCCATTGACCTTTCTAACACAGTCAAGTACATGATCAACGGTCTTTCCTCTCGGCCTGTAGACTGGCCCCGATCTTGATCTCTTTCTTGTCGTCTTCGGTGCCAACGTTGATGGTCTCAACCACCTCCTGATAAGGTGTAATAGCTCGGTCCTCCTGTTTCAACAATCTGGCTAACCCTTTAGGCAATTCACAATCTTCCTCAGCCCCTTCTTCGGCTTGATAGATAGGATTGTCGAAGTCATACTTGGCCATAGCAGTGTCGTTAGTAGTGAGATCCTAGTGGTCGGCTCTGCGTGATGGAGGATCATTCTTTACCTTAGAATGAGAGATTTTTTTTTGGAAAGAAAGGAAAAACGAAAAAAGAAACATTGCCATTTTTTTTGTAAAAAGTAAAAAAAACTGAAAGAAAGAGAACACAAAATTATTTGCAAAAGCCGTCCTTTATTGATGATAAAAATAATTGCGAAACGTAACTAAATGGATGACCCTACAAATGAGCCGTTACACCTTGGGCAAAGTGTAAGACTTTATTATGCATGTAATAAAGGAAAACAATAAAAATCACTCTTTCAGTAGAGTAAACCGGACGGTTTTTTCAGACGACCAATTGTCGAGCTTTTCTCCCGGGACACACGGGCGAATCCAGCTATCTAAGTCACAGTCGCTGTCAGCCTTGTCTTCATCTGCAACATTGACGATGTGGGGAGAAACCAAACCCCCGCTGGAGAGAGTACCGATTTCATTCTTCTGAGATCCCGGAGCATACCCCAATCCAAACTTGTCTTCTTTGATGACTGGCTCCACAAATTTGCCCCAGCCTTGGGCATTACCAGTTTTAACCACTTCGACAGCTTGCTTGTATGAAGAGATAGAAGTCCCTACTGTGGCACCTCAAATTTGCACCTATCATTGTACATACATTTTCATATTAGGTCATAGCATATCATGATCCATTGCATAGCATTTGCATTGTTCCCAGTTGCCTCAAGTGCAAGCAATCAGAAATTAGGTCAAACTAATCTTCTGATCAGTCAACCAAGCAAGCAAAGGAATTTCTCATTGAATCAAGGCCTTGGGGTTTATCCAACAAGTTCACATGGCTTGGAGGTCTATTTGAAGTGTTTTGGTCAAGGGTTGAGGGCTCAGAGGTCAGCAGTTCATGCCCAGACAGTCAAAAACCCTAGAAAAGTCAACTGTCAGTCAAGGCAATGGTTGGTGGTCATTCTTGTGGAATTTGGGCACCATGGTTAATAATCAAGAGTTCATACAACTTGGGACATCATTTGAAGTCAAGTTCTCAAGGAATCAGGGTTTGGAATTCATCAGTCAATGCATAATCAGACAAAAAACCTAATAGTCAACTGTTGGTCAATTGTCCATTTAATCAGTGATTGGATGATTGGAATTGGTTTGTGGGAGTTCATTCATGTCCAAATAGTCATCATACATCATGCCAAACACCATCATGGAAGAATTTGAAGCCAGATCAGAAATTTCCCAAAACGGAAACTGGGCCTGTAACTGAAACTTACCAAAAATGGAAAGTTTTGATCCTCAAACTTACATCATGATACAAGCCTCAAATGAATTTTTGCCCAACATGAAAGTTGAAGATCTTGTTCTACCATTTCCAAAAAGTCCTAGAACTCTCAATTCCCATGTGTGGTTGGCAAGTTATGATCGAATCGATTTCAGAAAATCTTGAACTTCAAAGAGCCATATCTCCCAAACCGTTTGGCCAAATTTGGTGGGGTTTTTTCCTACAAACCACATTTTTCATCCTCTTTCCAAAAATATAAATTTCATGAGCCAAAACTTCACCAATCAAAATGGCATATTTTGACCTTTTTCATTTAAATGGAAGTTTGACCAAGAGTTGACTTTTTGACTCAAACATGTTTTCAGCATTTGGCCAATTGGGACAGCTCATAAATGTCATTTAGAAGGTGTTTGCAAGGTCAAATTATGCAGCCCATGTGAATATTGCTTGGTTGCTTGAATTGTAAGAAAGTACCATTTAACCATACTTGCACCATACTTGTCCATGCCTTGCCTTGTACCTCAAAAGGACAGCATTATGCAGCAACTTTTTCTGTCATTAGAGCCTCACTTACAGCCTAAAATTAATAGCAAAACAAAGAACCATGCTTAGTTGCTTAAGAATTGGAAAAAGGACATGTCCAATTCATGAACCATACTTGCAACCTTGCCTTGTACTACTGTCCCATAGCAGAATTTTGGACAACACCATTTCCTGTTAATTGAGAACATGACAGCATTAGTAACCAACAGGAGGGATTTCACTCTGTTGGCATTTGGCATTTTTTGAAACCTACTGTCAAAGCTCACAAAAGACAAGACCTTGGCTTGGCTTGTCACAAGAAGAAAACACCATTTTTTCCTGTCATGCTGCACAGTAATTAAAAGCATAATCAAATACATTTTTGACAGCACCAAACCTAGAAAATCAATCATCCAATAACTCATTCACTTTGCTTTGGCCATTTTGCTGAAAAGTTGTCAAGACTCCAACAGCACAGCCATGCCTTGTACTGTCCAGCAGGCATTGTGCAATTTTTCTGTCCTTTTGAAATCCAATTGAAGCAGCTACAAACCACACACCTTGGCCCTATTGGAGGGAACTGTCAAATTACCACAGTTCCAAGAGATTACATGGCAACCAAAAACAACAGCCACAGCAGGTTTTAGGGATGGGAGTTTTTCTGTCATTTGAAAAGACTAACTGCTGCATAAACCATGTTGTAGAAATGCATCCTGGGCCATTTTGGACAAAACAAGTCATCAAAACTTCCAAAATACAAAGAGCCTGCTGAGAGCCAACAGTAGAAGGAATAGCAAGAGACCATACCTCCATACCATGCAGCAGACCTAAGATGTATCTTCTGTCCTTTTGAGCAGCAGGACAAAAAACCACTTGGCCAAGGCAAATGAAAAGGAGGCTGCTGAGATCAAAAAGGAAAAACCCCTGCTGTTAACATTTGAGTTTATCTGTCCAAAACAACATGGCAAAACCAACTATTCTCACATTTTCATTCAGCATTTTTGAATCAACAACAGTAGCCTAACAACCTTCATTTGAAAAAGCATTGTCAAACCCTGCTGTGCAATTAAAGAAAGGACCAATACACACACTGTCCAAACTCAAGCATTTCAAAAACCTGTCTGCAGCATAGAACAACGATTGACAGTAACAGCAGGGCACATTGGTGGGGACTGGTAGTAGCAGTAACAGCAAGAGGGCATGATCAAGAAGGATTCTGCTCAGATCCATTCAGGGGCAACCAACAAACTTCATCTATTCTAACCAAAACCCTTGGCCATTTCCTCAAAAACCTTGCAGCCACCAAACCAAAAGGACCTAACCCCATTCATTCAAACTCATCACACAAAAAAAACATCCAACTCACTCACACAAAAGTCTCTTCACACTCACTCCAACTCACCTGGCCTTTGGTATTTTTCTGTCATCAACACAGTAGAACAAACATCCACCAACCTTGCTTGGTAACCAAAACCTCACTTGCCTTTTTCCAACAAAAGCCTGGCCCTTTGCATTTGGTCTAAAGGAAAGCATCCATCCTGCAAAAACCACAAGACCACAAACCAAACCACACACCCTTGGCCATTTTCTGTCCAAAACCAAAAAAAAAAACTTCCTTCAAACCTTGCCTTGCCTTGTGTGTAAAACCTTGCCTTGCCAACAAACTTGCTAGCAGCAAGCCAATCAGTCACCTTGACTTGGCCCTTCTGCATCTCCTGTCATGAAAAGCCTAGCAGCATCATACCACCATTCACAGCAGAAAACACCTGGTGCTAAAGACCACCCCTTTGGCATTTGAAAACCTGTCATGAAATAGCCATAACAAAACCTGCACACAGCATTATCTCAAACCAAAGCTTTTTTGCTCACTTTTAAAACCTCACCTTGCCTTGCATTTTCAAATAAAGTCTGTCCAAACACAAAAGAACTCAAGCCTTGCATTTATGTTTGGACCATCAATTCATCACTCTGAAACCCTACTGGCAGCATCCATTGCAACCAACAAACCAACAGAAATCCTTCATTCTAAAAAATTGCATCCTTTAGCCATTTCCTAAAACAGTCCAAACTTCCAATAAAAAACCTGGCATTGTGATTTTCCACCATTCAAGCATCATCCTAAATCAATGCAGCCAACATAATCAACCAGAAAGCCTTGTTTCTCATTCACTCAAAAAACACATTTTGCACTTTTCAAAAAAAAAAAAAAAACAGTTAATCAAACTCCAAGTAAACAAGCCATCCAAAGCAAAGCTAGCATCATCATTCATCATCAAGAAGGCCATTGGACAACTGTTGCACTTCAATAACATCCAAAAGCATCAGCAACACAACTGCTTTTCCAAATAAGTAAGTTTTCGAGTTCCATGATTTCTCAAATTGACACATGTTTGGAATAGGTTTTTTAATGCTGAGTTTAGTGATGCTTTCACTTTTTGGATTGGTTGCTTATTCATGAAGATATGATGAGATAAAGTTTGATACTTGAAAATGTTTCCTTTGATTTCTTGTTGTGTGGTTCGAATTAATGAAAATAGGGTTTGGATTGTTGTTGTATGATGTTTGATGATTACAATGGTATGCTCAATTGACATTTTTGGGGAGAAATTAAGAAATTCGAATTTGGGGATGATGATGAACATAAACCCTAGTTTCCCAATTTATTTTTCCAGAATTTTTCACATTCTCACGTGTTACTGTGCCATTCCCCACTAGCCAATGAAAACATTTCATTTTCTGGACCAAAACACGGTCGTTTTGATAAGTGACTGGGTTATTTACAAAAATGCCATTCTCCCAATATTAATCCAATTAACTTCTTCACTTTGATCACCAATCTTCCAAAATTCATAACTTGCTCATTTTTGATCCAATTTGAATGGGATTTTTTGTGTTGTGTTCATCATGATCTCTACTTTTTTATCATAATTTTTCCAGAATTTTTGGATGAGTGGTTTTTAAATGGCCTTAGGGTTTGTGACATGTGACCAAATTTTGTACATCTTGCCAAAACATTTGTGAAATGATGAGAATGTATCCAATGGTTCCCAAATTTTTTGTGCTTAAACTAGACACATTCATGGTGATTTTGGTATAAAGTTTGTGAATTTATCATTTGTGGTTTGCTGGTTATGATTTTTTGAAGTTATGTGTTATATTTGTTGCTACATGGATGACATACACTTTCACAATTTTTGTTCACATGCTTCCTTACATCCAAATGACCCCAAATTTTGCATGAACCTACTCTTGTATGTCTAGTTCACATGTGAATTTTCTTGGATTTATTTGAGCTATTTTCCTAATTGTTTGAGATTTTCTCCCCTGCCTAGTCAAATGTTGACCTTGTGTGACACATGTTCCCATTTCATTTGTGAAATTCTCATACTTTATTGGATGGACATGAAATTTGACATGTGATAACTAGACATCCTCATCTTTGCCATGGCTTTAGTCCCATTCATTTATCATACACCATTCTTGACTTATGATTTTTCTAAGTTGATGCATGTTTGGTTGACTTCTTTGAGCATGTTCAAATTGGCTTTGTCTTTCTGATTTTCATTGACTGCCTTCCACTTGTCCAAATGGGATGAAATTTGACATGCTTACCATGCTATGTGTTAGGTTTGATCATGATTTATTTGGTGATTTTTGAAAAATGTTTAGATTGGTTTTGAGTCCAGTCTTTCTGTTGACTTCTATGAGCTTCTGTTTGCCATGTTTTGACCTAAATGGTTCATGAAATGATGATAGTGATTGATATGAGTGTGAACCCAATTGGTTCTGTTTCCTAATTGTTTGAACATGATTTTGGATACTTAACCCTTGCTGTTTTGACTTTCTCATTCACTTTTGACCCTAGGCTTGCCCTAGTGGTCCTGTTACTCACCTTTGAGTTTGTGATTTCAGGTTGACCATCAAATGGCCATTGTGACCAATTCTTTTTGATTGAGCTTGCTCAAATATCACTGTCTAACCCTCTTTGTTTTGTAGGTGGCTTGGCTCACATGCCTTAAGCCTTGTGCCTTGCACATCCATGTGCCTCCAATTGACTGTTGGTTTCTGTTTCTGTTTGTTTTGTTGCATACTAACATCTGCTTGACTGTTTCAGGTACTTTAGTTGCTTAGTTCCTTGTGAACTTTTTGCTTTGCTTTGCTTGTATAAGCAATTTGCATTGAGGTATGTCTCTTTTACTTCATGTAGTCTGGAAGACCTGGCTTGTTACTTGGCCAGGCAACTGTCTGAAGTCCTCCTTAAGAGGCAATGTTTGTGGTTGTTTACTTTTGTCCTTGCATAGAGTCAAAGACCTCCTAAGTGAAGAGGCAATTGGTGGAAGGTAGGGATATGCAATCTATCCCCCACTATTCAGTGTGTCATCTGCTTTGCTCACACCACTGTGTTGATGCATTACAGGTAAAAACCCAAGATCTTGTGCCATTGCACAGTTGAGTCAGTCTTAAATGTGTAGAAGGGTTCCCACTTTCTGAACCCACACATTCTTGTCTTGAGCTCTCCCAGGCCAGGGATAAGAGCTGTGAGGTCTCATCCTCACTTCATCCTTTCATCTGCTTCACCTTAGCCCCTCAATGGCAAGGTTAAGAGCAACACTCACCCCATTCCAGAGGTTTGTTTGTTGAGGTTGATATGACCCCTTGACTAAAACCTAACCCTTGTTTGAGCCACTTGTTTGTGTATAGCGTGTGCTATCTGTGCTTGTAGGATTGTTTGACTTGCTTCCTGTGCAAGTTAGGATAGTTTGACTTGCTTCCTGTGCAAGATAGGATTGTTTGACTTGCTTCCTGTGCAAGTTAGGTTTAGTTTAGACTTGCTTCCTGCGCAAGTAGGTTTTGCTTGGCTTGCTTCCTGTGCAAGTTAAGTGTGTGTGGCTTGCTCCCTGTGTGAGCCATACTTAGGATAGGTTGGCCCTTGTGCCATTTAGCTAGAAACCTTAACTTAGGGATGATTTGCATGATAACATCTAGGCTCGAGTCGTAGTCTCCCTAGTTGTGTCTCCCTCTGTTATCTGGTTAGGCTGGTCCTTTATCCCTGCGTAGGGGAACTACATCGCCCTGATCTTCATACCAGATGAAGTATGTAGGCAGGAGATTGAGCTGATCTCTCCGGGCGCCCTTTTTCTTTCTTTTGTGTGTGTTGTCTGACAGTTGCTAGGCTCGAGTGCCTGACTCCTTAGCAATTTGTTGTCTGTTTGTTTGAATGCGTGCTTGACAGTTATAGGCTGAGTCCCCGACTCCCTATCAACCTGTTGTGTTGTTGTGTGCTTGGAAGCCGATGTAAGTCCATCGAGTGGCATTTGGGTTCCAGTGTGTGTGTGTGTTTTGGTTCGGATGCTGATGTAAGTCCAGCAATTGGCATTCAGGCTCCACGTTTGCCTTTTTGTGTGTGTTTAGGTTCGGATGCTGATGTAAGTCCAGTGATTGGCATTCAGGCTCCACGTTTGCCTTTGCCTGTGTTTGTTTGTGTGCGTGTTAGCCGAGCTACGAATGCTCTGATTCTTCTCTCGTCCGAGAAGATACGTATGCATAGGATGCGATATCTTAGCGAGCATGTGTCGTCTCCCCAGTCCGAACTACTTGGACTCTGATGTCTATGCCTGATAGACTAAGTAGGCCCAGGATGCGACATCCTGCCGAGTCAGTTTCAGTCAGTCTCTTGCGTTTCTTTCAGCCAGTGTGTGTGAATATATGAGCAGTGTTTAGCAACCAATTTTCCTTTCTAGTGTGCGTGGATCCCGTAGAATACTACGGATGCGTAGGGGTGCTAATACCTTCCCTTCGCATAACCGGCTCCCGAACCCATACTCTTTGGTCGCGAGACCATGTCTTTTCCCAGGTTTACTCTGAGCGTTTCCTTTCCCTCTTTTGGGATAAATAACGCACGGTGGCGGCTCTGTTGTTCTTTCTTTTCCCGCCGGTTTTTTCGCGCGATGCGACAGCTGGCGACTCTGCTGGGGAAATAGAGAAGTTGACCTATGCTGGTCCATCTTCCCTGAGCGAGTCTCTCCTAGCGCTCTTTAGGTTAGGGTTTTGGTTGCTTTATGCTGTGTTTATTTATTGCATTCATTATTTACTGTTTGCATTCATTGTCTATTGTTTGCATTTATGTTTGCATTAATGTTTGCATTTATTCATCTGTTCACCTGGCTGGTTGTTTGTTTCTCTCTGTGTGGGGGGAAGAGTCAGTTGAGGTAAAAGGTCCAATACCCAGACCATGAGTGCAATCTAGGATACCTAGGAATAGAGTGATTCATGGGAAGCGGGTGGTATGGCGCCACTTAGCGGAACATTGATATCACGAGCAGTTCAGACCCTGGTGGGATGCTGTCGTTACATACTTCGGGTGTGTATATGACAGTATCCTGCGAAAGGTTATTTATGCTGCGTTTCTCTCAAGCTTTACCCTGGCCTAGACTACACCCGTGAGTGGGGAAGGGTTATTCATTATTACAGGTACCGTTGGTGACTCGGTTCTGTTGGTGACTTGATTCTGATGGTGACTTTGTGTTCAGACAGTGTTCAGTTAACCTTAAGTGGGATTTATGTTCCGATCTTGACTGAAGCTTCGACTTAGTGATCAGAGATTGCACAACCAGCCAGTCCAGTCTGCATCATGTGCATCATAGCATATTTATTTTTCAAAAGAAACGCAAAAAAAAAAAATCCAAAAAAAAAAGAAAAAAAAAGAATAAAAAAAGAAAAAAACTAATCCCTGCATGCATATCATTTCTCAGGTACATTCCCGAGCTTGTCTACTGATAGAGATGGCAACGGTCCCCGAGCCGAAGCGGAAGACCTGTTCCTACAGTTTCCACCGTGAGCCGTTGACTCCGCTAGCTGAGTTGGGTAGCCTCGTGACAGACGATCGACTGAAGAGTTTTGTCGGGCGGTATGGAGATATCTTGACAGTATTGAAGACGGTAGTAGATCCAGTGCCTCTGCAGACGCTACTACAGTTTTATGATCCAGAGCTCAGATGCTTCACTTTCCAGGATTACCAGTTAGCACCGACTCTCGAGGAGTATTCTATCCTGTTGAGTATCCCTATTCAGCATCAGACTCCCTTCTTGGACGTCCCGAAGAAGGTTGATTTCAGATTGATTGCCAGAGCTCTCCGGTTGAGTGACAAGGAGGTCGGTAAGAATTGGAAACCCTGTGGGGAAGTTGTAGGTCTGCCATTAAAGTTCCTGTTGAGAGTAGCCAGAGTTGAAGCAGAAAAGGGGAATTGGGAAGTTTTTCACGCACAGCTAGCTGCCATGATCTATGGGATCATCCTATTTCCCAGTATGCCAAATTTCATTGACTTCACTGCTATCAGCATTTTCATCAGAGGGAATCCAATCCCTACTCTTCTAGCAGATACTTACTATGCCATTCACAGCAGGCATGGTAAGGGTGGAGCCATCAGGTGTTGCCTACCTCTTTTGTTCAAATGGTTCATGTCTCTTCTGCCAGCCAGTGGACCATTTGTGGATACCCAGAGCACTCTTAAGTGGACTCAGAGGGTCATGTCGCTCACTTCCTATGACATCAGGTGGCAGTCATACCGGATGGATGTGAAGGATGTCATCATAAGTTGTGGTGAATTCCGGGGCGTGCCACTCATAGGGACCAAAGGTTGCATCAATTACAACCCAGTTCTTTCTCTTCGCCAGCTAGGGTTTGTTATGAGCGAAAGACCGCTCGAAGCAGAGATAGCTGAGAATTTTTGTTTTGAGAAGAAAGATGACCCTGTTAGGTTGGAGCAGATAGGGAGAGCCTGGAGAGATGTGGGAGTGAAGGATGGATCCGTCTTAGGGAAGAAGTTTGCCATTGCAATGCCCGACTACACTGAGTGGGTCAAGGAGAGAGTGAAAACTTCGCTGCTACCCTACGATAGGATGGAGCCGTTGCAGGAGCAACCACCTTTGATCCTTGCTGATAGTGTACCTGCTGAGCACTATAAGCAAGCCCTGATGGAGAATCGCCGTTTGAGGGAGAAGGAGCAAGACACCCAGATGGAGTTGTACAAAGCTCAGGCTGATAAGCTGCACTTGGCCCATCAACTCAGGGAGGTGCAAGGAGAAGATGCTAGCAGAGCAAGGAGCAAGAAGAGATCATATGAGGAGATAGAGTCTATGTTAGACGCAGAACATCGGGAGCGCTTGAGGCTGCAGAGAGCAGAAGCCGGTTATCAGAAGAAGATCAGAGACTTGGAGAAACAACTCAGAGATAAAGACATCCAGTTGAAGAAGGAAGTAGACTTGAGACAGGCATCAGAGGACCACCTTGGAGGAGAAGTCTTGGAGCTGAGAAGACAGTTGAAAGAGAAGATCACTCCTTTACCAGATTGCTCAGAATGTTCGCTGTTGATCGACCAGTGCCATTACCTGAAGACCCTCATTCCGGAAGACCGTCTGTCTTAGTTTGTATCTCTGATTGTATTTTGTTGAGAATCACCTCCAGGTTTGTTGGATGGGATTCATTTGCGTGTAAGCCATCTCTTGGATCTTTTTGTTGAGAATCACCTCCAGGCTTGTTGGATGGGATTCTTTTTCTTTGTACATCGTTTATTCAGATGTTCTGTTGACATTGGTTGTATGCCTTTTTACCCTTATGTATGTATAAGGATGTCAGCATTTCCTTGTATCTGTTTTGTTCTCTTGTTGCTGCAGGTTGCCATCTTTTCAGAATGGGTCAGGCTCTTTGAATGCCTGAGAAATGAGCATATCATGTGCATCATACGCATCATTTGCATCATACTCATATCATTTTGCATAACAGGTGTTCTTGATCGTGACTTCTCACTCTTGGTTCCTGTTCAGGCAGGATAGCTGATCAACGTCCGCACCGCTACTCAACAAGACTGAATCAACAGAGAAGTATGGATCAATTTCAAGCAGAGTTGGCTGAGATGAAGGCTAGCATGGCCCAGTTTATGAATATGATGCAAGGGGTTGCGCAAGGTCAAGAAGAACTTCGAGCTATGGTTCAGAGACAAGAGGCTGCAAATCCACCGGTCAACCATGGTCCGCCAGAGGGAGGCCCAGTCGATGATAACAATATTGCTGCTGCTGTACCTGTCAACAACTATGCTGTAGGTGATGAGTTGGGGGGTATTCGAATCAACGGTCAACCTATTGTTCCAGATGCCGCTAATGCCAGAGTAGTCCGTGCTCCGGCCCGTAATCCTGTTCCGGTCGTTGACAGACAAGAGGATATGTTCTCTCTGCTCAGTGAAGACGAAGACGTTTTGGGAAGGGTTAATGAGAGAGACCGCAAAGTTGAAGCTCTTGCTGAGAAGATCCGTGCAATGGAAAGTCAGAATTCTCTCGGTTTTGATGTTACTAATATGGGGTTGGTAGAAGGTTTGAGAATCCCTCACAAGTTCAAAGCACCGTCATTCGACAAATACAACGGTACTTCTTGCCCTCGCACCCATGTGCAGGCTTATTATAGAAAGATCTCTGCGTATACTGATGATGAAAAGATGTGGATGTATTTTTTCCAAGATAGTCTATCTGGGGCTTCCTTGGACTGGTACATGGAATTGAAGAGAGATTCGATCCGATGCTGGAGAGATCTGGGTGAAGCGTTCCTCAGGCAGTACAAACATAACATGGACATGGCGCCTAGCCGGACTCAGCTGCAGAGTCTATGTCAGAAATCCAATGAAAGCTTCAAGGAGTATGCCCAGAGGTGGCGTGAACTGGCTGCTAGAGTTCAACCCCCTATGCTGGAGAGGGAGTTGACAGATATGTTTATCGGTACTCTTCAAGGTGTGTTTATGGACCGGATGGGGAGCTGCCCGTTCGGTAGTTTTTCTGATGTCGTCATTTGTGGAGAGAGGACTGAGAGTCTAATCAAAGCTGGTAGGATCCACGATGCTGGTTCCTCGTCTTCATTAAAGAAACCCTTCTCTGGGGCACCTCGCCGTAGAGAAGGAGAGACCAATGCTGTACAGCACAGAGGGGGTGTGTACAGAACAAATGCTAACAGAGATCAATATCGTCCAGTAGCTGCAGTGACCATTCCGGCACCTCAACCTCGACAACAACAACAAAGAGTTCAACAACCGCAACAGCAACAACAACAACAGCAACGTCCTTATCAGCCCAGACAGAAATTGCAGGCTGATAGAAGATTTGATCCTCTGCCCATGTCTTACACAGAGTTATTACCCGAACTACTCAAGTTGGGGATGATTGAGTTGCGTACAATGGCTCCGCCTACAGTGCTGCCTCCTGGCTATGATGCTAATGTTAGATGTGACTTTCACTCTGGGGCACCAGGCCACCATACTGAGAAGTGTCGAGCTCTCCAGCACAAGGTCCAAGATTTGATCGATGCCAAGGCAATCAACTTCGCTCCAGTGCCTAACGTCGTAAACAACCCTATGCCTCAGCATGGTGGGCATAGGGTGAACAATATTGAAGGGGAAGAAGCTGAAGATTTGGTTGTCAATGTGGATGATGTTCAAACTTCTCTGCTAGTTGTGAAGGGCCGTTTGTTGAAGGGGGATGTCTACCCGGGCTGTGATGAAGATTGTTTGGGTTGTGCAGAATCTGAAAATGGTTGCGACCAGTTGAGGACCGGTATCCAGGGTATGATGGATGAAGGTTGTTTGCAATTCAGTAGGGCTGTAAAAGATCGTGGAACAGCGTCAACTATCACCATTTACTTTAAACCGTCTGAAGAACGTGGACAAAGGGTCGTCGGTGCACCTGCAGCAAATGGTACCCCAGTTACCATTCCTGTGCCTGTAACCATCAATGTTCCAACTACTATCGTTGCGTCTGAAAGAAGGGCTGTTGAAAATAGTAGAGCCGTGCCGTGGAAGTATGATAATGCTCGCCGCAATTACAGAAGGGCTGAAAGTCAGACAAGACCAATGAATCCAACTCCAGTGACAATTGGTGTACCGAATAGAGTTCCTGCAACTGTTGGTCCAGCTGTGGACAATGTGGGGGGTCCAGGAGGTTTTACCAGAAGCGGTCGTCTGTTTGCACCGCAGCCTTTGAGGGACAATAATGCTGAAGCTCTCGCCAAAGCAAAAGGTAAGCAAGCTGTGGTTGAGGAAGAACCTGTTCAGAAGGAGGCACCCGAGGGGTCATTTGAGAAAGACGTGGAGGAGTTTATGAAGATAATCAAGAAGAGTGACTACAAGATTGTGGATCAGTTGAATCAGACTCCGTCCAAGATTTCTATACTTTCACTGTTGATGTGCTCTGAAGCACACCGTAATGCCTTGCTGAAGATGTTGAATCTGGCTTACGTGCCTCAAGAGATTTCTGTCAATCAACTGGAGGGTGTGATGGCCAATGTGAGCACCAGACATGGTGTAGGTTTCACCAACTTGGATTTACCACCTGAAGGGCGAAACCATAACAAAGCCTTGCACATCACCATGGAGTGCAAGGGGGCAGTGTTGTCTCACGTATTGGTAGACACCGGGTCGTCGCTGAATGTGTTGCCTAAGCAGATTCTGAGGAAGATCGATGCGGAAGGGTTTGTGCTCAATCCCAGTGACCTGATCGTTCGTGCTTTCGACGGATCCAAACGTTCTGTGTGTGGAGAAGTTACCTTGCCTGTGAAGATAGGTCCTGAGGTATTCGATATCATCTTCTATGTTATGGACATCCAGCCTGCCTATAGTTGTCTGTTGGGGCGTCCATGGATTCATGCAGCAGGGGCAGTCTCGTCGACTCTCCATCAGAAGCTCAAGTATGTCTGGAACGGTCAGATTGTGACGGTGTGTGGTGAAGAAGAGATTTTGGTGAGTCATCTATCCTCGTTCAAATATGTTGAGGTGGATGGCGAGATCCACGAAACATTATGCCAGGCATTTGAGACTGTGGCTCTTGAGAAAGTGGCGTATGCTGAGCAGAGGAAGCCAGGTGCTTCAATCACTTCTTACAAGCAGGCTAAGGAGGTTGTTGATTCTGGAAAAGCTGAAGGCTGGGGCAAGATGGTGGATTTGCCTGTCAAAGAAGACAAATTTGGTGTTGGTTATGAGCCTCTCCGAGCAGAGCAGAATGGTCAAGCGGGTCCGAGTACTTTTACCAGCGCTGGGCTGATGAATCATGGCGACGTCTCTGCAACCGGTAGTGAAGACTGTGACAGTGACTGTGATCTGGATAACTGGGTTCGCCCGTGTGCACCAGGGGGGTCTATCAGCAACTGGACGGCTGAAGAAGTGGTTCCAGTTACTCTTCTAACAGAGTAATTTTCTGTTGTTTTGTCATTTTGCATGAAAATCCTACGTTCTGCCCAAGGCGTAGTGATTCATTTTTGTAGGGCCTCATCATGTTTTAATGATTATCATTAATGAAGGACATTTTTTGAACAAATTTTGTGATCCCTGTTTTCCGTTTTCACTTTTTTTTTAAAACAACAAAAATGGCAATGTTTTTTGTTTTTGTGACTTCTTGAACTCTTTTTCTGAAACAAAGCATTAAACATGCAGAAGCGATCTTATGGCATTCACTATGAACGATTCTGTTATGGCTCAGTATGATTTCGATAATCCCATATACCAAGCCGAAGAGGAGAGTGAGGAAGACTGTGAACTCCCTGCAGAATTGGCCAGATTACTGAAGCAGGAGGAAAGGGTCATCCAACCTCATCAGGAGGAGTTGGAAACTATTAATCTGGGTACTGAGGACGACAAAAAGGAAATCCAGATTGGGGCTACTTTAGAGGACTCTGTCAAGAGGAGGCTGATTGAGATGCTAAGAGAATATGTGGAAGTGTTCGCCTGGTCGTATCAAGATATGCCTGGATTAGATACAGACATTGTGATGCATCGATTACCTCTTAGGGAAGGATGTCCTTCGGTCAAGCAGAAGCTTCGTAGAACGAGTCCTGACATGGCAACTAAGATCAAGGAAGAGGTTCAGAAGCAGTGGGATGCAGGTTTTCTGGCTGTTACAAGTTATCCGCCGTGGGTGGCCAACATCGTTCCTGTGCCGAAGAAGGATGGTAAAGTCAGAATGTGTGTCGATTACCGGGATTTGAATAGAGCGAGTCCGAAAGATGATTTCCCATTACCTCACATTGATGTATTGGTTGATAATACGGCTCAATCCTCGGTATTCTCTTTCATGGATGGTTTCTCCGGATATAATCAGATCAAGATGGCGCCAGAGGACATGGAAAAGACGACATTCATCACACCTTGGGGCACGTTCTGCTATAAGGTGATGCCATTTGGGCTGAAGAATGCTGGTGCTACCTATCAGAGGGCAATGACGACTCTCTTTCATGACATGATGCACAAAGAAATTGAAGTGTACGTAGATGATATGATTGCGAAGTCGCAGACGGAAGAGGAGCACCTGGTTAATTTGCAGAAGCTGTTCGACCGGTTGAGAAAGTTCAGACTAAGGTTGAACCCGAACAAGTGCACGTTTGGAGTGAGATCCGGGAAGCTTTTAGGCTTCATTGTCAGTGAGAAAGGGATTGAGGTTGATCCAGCAAAAGTCAAAGCTATTCAAGAGATGCCTGAACCGAAAACGGAGAAGCAAGTCCGTGGGTTTTTAGGGAGATTAAACTACATTGCAAGGTTCATATCTCATCTAACTGCTACATGTGAACCAATTTTCAAACTGCTTAGAAAGAATCATGCGATCAAGTGGAACGATGACTGTCAGAAAGCTTTTGACAAAATCAAGGAGTACCTACAGAAACCTCCAATCCTTATACCTCCAGTTCCTGGGAGACCTCTGATAATGTACCTGTCAGTGACTGAGAACTCGATGGGGTGTGTATTGGGACAGCATGACGAGTCTGGTCGAAAAGAGCATGCCACATACTACCTTAGCAAAAAGTTTACCGACTGTGAAACAAGATATTCACTGCTCGAGAAAACTTGCTGTGCTTTGGCCTGGGCTGCTCGCCGACTAAGACAGTATATGTTGAACCATACTACCTTATTGATTTCTAAGATGGATCCAGTCAAATACATCTTTGAGAAGCCAGCTCTCACCGGACGTGTTGCCCGTTGGCAGATGATCTTAACAGAGTATGACATTCAGTACACGTCTCAGAAGGCCATCAAAGGTAGTATTCTGTCAGACTATCTCGCCGAACAACCGATTGAAGATTATCAGCCTATGATGTTTGAATTCCCTGATGAAGACATCATGTATCTGAAGATGAAGGATTGCGAAGAGCCTCTTGTCGAGGAAGGACCGGATCCAGATGACAAGGGGACACTGATGTTTGATGGGGCTGTGAATATGAATGGTAACGGCGTTGGGGCAGTATTGATCAATCCTAAAGGTGCCCATATACCTTTTTCTGCCAGACTGACGTTTGACGTCACCAACAACGAAGCTGAGTATGAGGCTTGCATCATGGGGATAGAAGAAGCCATTGATCTGAGGATCAAAACACTCGACATTTATGGAGATTCAGCTCTAGTGGTCAATCAAGTCAATGGAGATTGGAATACGAACCAGCCGCATTTGATTCCGTATAGAGATTATACCAGAAGAATACTGACGTTCTTCAAGAAGGTGAAGTTGTATCATGTCCCCCGGGATGAGAATCAAATGGCTGATGCTTTGGCTACTTTGTCGTCTATGATCAAAGTTCATTGGTGGAATCATGTGCCACATATTGAAGTGAATCGACTCGAGAGGCCTGCGTATGTGTTTGCAGCCGAGTCCGTTAATGATATTGATGATAAGCCGTGGTATTATGACATCAAGAATTTCCTCAAGACTCAGGAATATCCTGAAGGTGCATCGAAGAATGACAAGAAAACCCTGAGGAGGCTGGCTGGAAGCTTCTATTTGAATCAGGATGATGTGTTGTATAAGAGAAACTTTGACATGGTCTTGCTCAGATGCGTGGACAGACCCGAGGCAGACATGTTAATGCAGGAAGTCCATGAAGGTTCCTTCGGTACTCATGCCGGCGGACAGGCAATGGCTAAGAAATTGTTGAGAGCAGGTTATTACTGGATGACTATGGAATCCGATTGTTTCAAGTATGCTCGGAAGTGCCATAAGTGTCAAATCTATGCTGATAAGGTGCACGTACCACCAAGCCCTCTGAATATCATGAATTCGCCTTGGCCGTTCGCCATGTGGGGCATTGATATGATTGGGAAGATTGAGCCTACTGCTTCGAATGGACATCGCTTCATCTTGGTTGCAATTGACTATTTCACCAAATGGGTGGAAGCAGCTTCCTATGCTAACGTTACCAAACAAGTGGTTACCCGGTTCATCAAGAAAGAAATCATATGTCGTTATGGAGTCCCTGAGAGAATCATCACTGACAATGGTTCGAATCTCAATAACAAGATGATGAAGGAGCTGTGTAAAGATTTCAAGATTGAACATCACAATTCTTCTCCCTACAGACCGAAGATGAATGGTGCTGTGGAAGCGGCAAACAAGAATATCAAGAAGATTGTGCAGAAGATGGTCGTTACGTACAAGGATTGGCATGAGATGCTGCCTTTCGCTTTGCATGGGTACCGTACCTCAGTACGTACGTCGACCGGGGCAACCCCTTACTCCCTTGTGTATGGCATGGAAGCTGTCCTACCTGTTGAAGTGGAGATTCCTTCTCTGAGAGTTTTATTGGATGTCAAGCTGGACGAAGCCGAGTGGATTCGAACAAGGTTTAACGAGTTGAGCCTTATCGAGGAGAGACGGCTAGCAGCTGTATGTCATGGACAGTTGTATCAGCGAAGGATGAAGAGAGCCTTTGATCAGAAAGTGCGTCCTCGAAGCTATCAGATCGGTGATCTAGTTTTGAAGAGGATCCTCCCTCCCGGTACAGATAACAGGGGCAAGTGGACTCCTAATTACGAAGGTCCGTATGTTGTGAAGAAGGTTTTCTCCGGTGGGGCCTTGATGCTTACAACTATGGATGGTGAAGATTTTCCGTCTCCTGTCAACTCAGATGTAGTCAAAAAATACTTCGCATAAATTGACCCGCTGGATAAGAAAAAAAAAGAGTCCAGGCAAAAAAGGGCATCCCGACGAACCAAAAAAAACAGAAAGAAAAGGTTCGGGCAAAAATTAGGGATAAAATAAAAAAAAAAAAAAATTTTTACACCCGGTAAGTCGAAAACCCGCAAGGGCGGCTTAGGCAAAAGAAGGGTATCCCGGTGGATTGAAAACCCGAAAGGGCGATCCAGGCAAAAGTTAGGGATTAAAGCGAAGACTACAGTCTGAGTTTGTCTGTACTTCATCAAGCTTTATCGTCTGCCATCTCGAAAGATGTGATCCGTCCAGTCATTCTTCTCAGAAAGCAAGGAGTTGGGAGGAAAACTGATGATCTGTGAGTTATAACAGAATTAGGAAATAGTGGATGCCGTGTCCACATTGCCATTAGGATAGATTTTTTTCTTTTTATGCGCAATTACCTCTTTCTAGGAATTGCTTCCTAATGTATTTTGCCTCTTCAGGCACATTTTCAATCAATAAAAGTCGTTATTCAGATAAATAGCTCTCTTGTTTTTATTTTTACTGTTTTGTTTGCGAAATGTCCGAATTTTTGATAAGCATTGCATATAAAAACATGGAGGTTATACAATAACATGCAGAAATGTGAAACATTTGAAAATCATTTTGAATGTTGAGGACACTTGAGCGTATCTTGTCCATGTATCCCTTGGAGGCATTTTTTTGTTGTGCTGTTTTTCAGATCGGCGTCTGTGAGGACGTTTCCTCAACAGATATTTGCCCCGAGCAAGTTTGGAAGCTATCAGAGTTGTGTTCCCCCGCAAAGACGTCTGTGGATAGTGCCTTTTATTCCCCAACAGATCTAAGGATTGCCTATCCCCAGCAGGCCGGTATTTGCCAATTTCCTCCCCGAGTGAGGCAGGTTCATCGAAGTTTATCTCCAGCATTTATTCTACCTGTGGACTGAAGGATATCCCCAGCGGAGTTTATATTTCCCCAACAGCAGTGCTGTTCTTCAACAAAAGTGAGAAATCGCTTTACCATTCCTCAAGCAGAGTTCCCCGCAGAGTATTTCCCCAAGAGGAGTCTCCCCGCAGAGTCAGAGTATCTGATCATTTTGGCTCCCCAGCCAGAGTCTTTCATCATCTTGCATTTTTCATGTAGTAATCATTGCATCCTCAAAAACCGCGTAGCATTTCCATTCCATGTGGAGCATTACGCCATAGAAAAATTCAAACATATGCATTCATGTGTTAACTTCACCAGACCGTATCCCCGGTAGAGGCGGATCATTTCATTCAACATCAGCACCAAGACTGCTACAGTTGCTCTTGACAGCATTCAGATTTGTTTATTCCCCACAGAGGTTTATTTCCTCACCCGATGGTGACAGAGGTTTATTTCCTCACCCGATGGTGACAGAAAGTTTGCTTCTCCCCAGTGAGACCCCCAGCAAGTGGTCAACCTTGCCTTAACAGATCTAAGATGTCGTTCTCGTGATGCCGGTAAGTGTCATGCCGGCACCCACGTGTGTTTTCTTTGTTTGGTGTCGGTAAACACCCTTGTTTCGGTGTCGGTAAACATCGAGTCTCGCCCAGTCATCGGTAAATGTCTGGTCATTTTTGATGTCGGTAAACATCATCTTTCGATGTCAGTAAACATCGAGTCTTTTCCTCAGTCATCGGTAAATGTCTGACAAATCCCCAGCTAGAAATCCCCAGTAGAGTCATCTGTAAATGTCCTATCTGGTTTCCAGTTGCGAATGTTGGTTTGTCTCATCCCAGTCATCAGTAAATGTCTGGTCATTCTTTTTGATGTCAGTAAACATCATCTTTCGATGTCGGTAAACATCGAGTCCCATCCCAGTCATCGGTAAATGTCTGGTCATTCTTTTTGATGTCGGTAAACATCATCTTTCGATGTCGGTAAACATCGTGTCCCACCCCAGTCATCGGTAAATGTCTGGTCATTCTTTTGATGTCGGTAAACATCGAGTCCCATCCCAGTCATCGGTAAATGTCTGGTCATTTCTTTGGATGTCGGTAAACATCATCTTTCGATGTCGGTAAAACATCGTGTCCCACCCCAGTCATCGGTAAATGTCTGATCATTCTTTTGATGTCGGTAAACATCGAGTCTCATCCCAGTCATCTGTAAGTGTCTAGTCATTACTTTGTTTCCTTGTTGATAAAATCAAAATCCCCAGAAGTCGTCGGTAAACGTCTTGTCTGGTATCACCACAAAGATTCTGTTCCTCCCCAAGAGGAGATGCCATCGGTAAATGGCCCAGTTTCCTTCGATATCGGTAAATATCGAATTCCCAGTTGCAGCAGCCATCGGTAAATGGTCTTGCTAAGTTGACATCGGTAAATGTCCAGTTTCTTTGAAGATATCATCGGTAAATGGTCTTGCTTCCTTTCTACATCAAAATCTGTTTCCCAGCCGCCATCGGTAAATGGTCGTGCTGAAGTTGATATCGGTAAATATCAAGTTTTAACCATCGGTAAATGGTTTTGCTTTTCAGAAGTTTGTTTTCCCCAGCCGCCATCGGTAAATGGTCGTGCTGACGTTGATATCGGTAAATATCAAATTTCCAGTTTCTAACCATCGGTAAATGGTTTTGCTTTTCTGAAGCTGTCATGCAGTTTGTCATCGGTAAATGACGTGGTTCTTTTGTATTATATCCAGTCTGTGCAAATTCTGCGGTTCTTTGGTATTCAATCCCTGTTTACCCTGAAAGTCTGACAGCCATCGCTATCATCCATTCGGGTTCCCAGCTGATTGAATAGGGGCAGCTGTGGCACCTCAAATTTGCACCTATCATTGTACATACATTTTCATATTAGGTCATAGCATATCATGATCCATTGCATAGCATTTGCATTGTTCCCAGTTGCCTCAAGTGCAAGCAATCAGAAATTAGGTCAAACTAATCTTCTGATCAGTCAACCAAGCAAGCAAAGGAATTTCTCATTGAATCAAGGCCTTGGGGTTTATCCAACAAGTTCACATGGCTTGGAGGTCTATTTGAAGTGTTTTGGTCAAGGGTTGAGGGCTCAGAGGTCAGCAGTTCATGCCCAGACAGTCAAAAACCCTAGAAAAGTCAACTGTCAGTCAAGGCAATGGTTGGTGGTCATTCTTGTGGAATTTGGGCACCATGGTTAATAATCAAGAGTTCATACAACTTGGGACATCATTTGAAGTCAAGTTCTCAAGGAATCAGGGTTTGGAATTCATCAGTCAATGCATAATCAGACAAAAAACCTAATAGTCAACTGTTGGTCAATTGTCCATTTAATCAGTGATTGGATGATTGGAATTGGTTTGTGGGAGTTCATTCATGTCCAAATAGTCATCATACATCATGCCAAACACCATCATGGAAGAATTTGAAGCCAGATCAGAAATTTCCCAAAACGGAAACTGGGCCTGTAACTGAAACTTACCAAAAATGGAAAGTTTTGATCCTCAAACTTACATCATGATACAAGCCTCAAATGAATTTTTTCCCAACATGAAAGTTGAAGATCTTGTTCTACCATTTCCAAAAAGTCCTAGAACTCTCAATTCCCATGTGTGGTTGGCAAGTTATGATCGAATCGATTTCAGAAAATCTTGAACTTCAAAGAGCCATATCTCCCAAACCGTTTGGCCAAATTTGGTGGGGTTTTTTCCTACAAACCACATTTTTCATCCTCTTTCCAAAAATATAAATTTCATGAGCCAAAACTTCACCAATCAAAATGGCATATTTTGACCTTTTTCATTTAAATGGAAGTTTGACCAAGAGTTGACTTTTTGACTCAAACATGTTTTCAGCATTTGGCCAATTGGGACAGCTCATAAATGTCATTTAGAAGGTGTTTGCAAGGTCAAATTATGCAGCCCATGTGAATATTGCTTGGTTGCTTGAATTGTAAGAAAGTACCATTTAACCATACTTGCACCATACTTGTCCATGCCTTGCCTTGTACCTCAAAAGGACAGCATTATGCAGCAACTTTTTCTGTCATTAGAGCCTCACTTACAGCCTAAAATTAATAGCAAAACAAAGAACCATGCTTAGTTGCTTAAGAATTGGAAAAAGGACATGTCCAATTCATGAACCATACTTGCAACCTTGCCTTGTACTACTGTCCCATAGCAGAATTTTGGACAACACCATTTCCTGTTAATTGAGAACATGACAGCATTAGTAACCAACAGGAGGGATTTCACTCTGTTGGCATTTGGCATTTTTTGAAACCTACTGTCAAAGCTCACAAAAGACAAGACCTTGGCTTGGCTTGTCACAAGAAGAAAACACCATTTTTTCCTGTCATGCTGCACAGTAATTAAAAGCATAATCAAATACATTTTTGACAGCACCAAACCTAGAAAATCAATCATCCAATAACTCATTCACTTTGCTTTGGCCATTTTGCTGAAAAGTTGTCAAGACTCCAACAGCACAGCCATGCCTTGTACTGTCCAGCAGGCATTGTGCAATTTTTCTGTCCTTTTGAAATCCAATTGAAGCAGCTACAAACCACACACCTTGGCCCTATTGGAGGGAACTGTCAAATTACCACAGTTCCAAGAGATTACATGGCAACCAAAAACAACAGCCACAGCAGGTTTTAGGGATGGGAGTTTTTCTGTCATTTGAAAAGACTAACTGCTGCATAAACCATGTTGTAGAAATGCATCCTGGGCCATTTTGGACAAAACAAGTCATCAAAACTTCCAAAATACAAAGAGCCTGCTGAGAGCCAACAGTAGAAGGAATAGCAAGAGACCATACCTCCATACCATGCAGCAGACCTAAGATGTATCTTCTGTCCTTTTGAGCAGCAGGACAAAAAACCACTTGGCCAAGGCAAATGAAAAGGAGGCTGCTGAGATCAAAAAGGAAAAACCCCTGCTGTTAACATTTGAGTTTATCTGTCCAAAACAACATGGCAAAACCAACTATTCTCACATTTTCATTCAGCATTTTTGAATCAACAACAGTAGCCTAACAACCTTCATTTGAAAAAGCATTGTCAAACCCTGCTGTGCAATTAAAGAAAGGACCAATACACACACTGTCCAAACTCAAGCATTTCAAAAACCTGTCTGCAGCATAGAACAACGATTGACAGTAACAGCAGGGCACATTGGTGGGGACTGGTAGTAGCAGTAACAGCAAGAGGGCATGATCAAGAAGGATTCTGCTCAGATCCATTCAGGGGCAACCAACAAACTTCATCTATTCTAACCAAAACCCTTGGCCATTTCCTCAAAAACCTTGCAGCCACCAAACCAAAAGGACCTAACCCCATTCATTCAAACTCATCACACAAAAAAAACATCCAACTCACTCACACAAAAGTCTCTTCACACTCACTCCAACTCACCTGGCCTTTGGTATTTTTCTGTCATCAACACAGTAGAACAAACATCCACCAACCTTGCTTGGTAACCAAAACCTCACTTGCCTTTTTCCAACAAAAGCCTGGCCCTTTGCATTTGGTCTAAAGGAAAGCATCCATCCTGCAAAAACCACAAGACCACAAACCAAACCACACACCCTTGGCCATTTTCTGTCCAAAACCAAAAAAAAAACTTCCTTCAAACCTTGCCTTGCCTTGTGTGTAAAACCTTGCCTTGCCAACAAACTTGCTAGCAGCAAGCCAATCAGTCACCTTGACTTGGCCCTTCTGCATCTCCTGTCATGAAAAGCCTAGCAGCATCATACCACCATTCACAGCAGAAAACACCTGGTGCTAAAGACCACCCCTTTGGCATTTGAAAACCTGTCATGAAATAGCCATAACAAAACCTGCACACAGCATTATCTCAAACCAAAGCTTTTTTGCTCACTTTTAAAACCTCACCTTGCCTTGCATTTTCAAATAAAGTCTGTCCAAACACAAAAGAACTCAAGCCTTGCATTTATGTTTGGACCATCAATTCATCACTCTGAAACCCTACTGGCAGCATCCATTGCAACCAACAAACCAACAGAAATCCTTCATTCTAAAAAATTGCATCCTTTAGCCATTTCCTAAAACAGTCCAAACTTCCAATAAAAAACCTGGCATTGTGATTTTCCACCATTCAAGCATCATCCTAAATCAATGCAGCCAACATAATCAACCAGAAAGCCTTGTTTCTCATTCACTCAAAAAACACATTTTGCACTTTTCAAAAAAAAAAAAAAACAGTTAATCAAACTCCAAGTAAACAAGCCATCCAAAGCAAAGCTAGCATCATCATTCATCATCAAGAAGGCCATTGGACAACTGTTGCACTTCAATAACATCCAAAAGCATCAGCAACACAACTGCTTTTCCAAATAAGTAAGTTTTCGAGTTCCATGATTTCTCAAATTGACACATGTTTGGAATAGGTTTTTTAATGCTGAGTTTAGTGATGCTTTCACTTTTTGGATTGGTTGCTTATTCATGAAGATATGATGAGATAAAGTTTGATACTTGAAAATGTTTCCTTTGATTTCTTGTTGTGTGGTTCGAATTAATGAAAATAGGGTTTGGATTGTTGTTGTATGATGTTTGATGATTACAATGGTATGCTCAATTGACATTTTTGGGGAGAAATTAAGAAATTCGAATTTGGGGATGATGATGAACATAAACCCTAGTTTCCCAATTTATTTTTCCAGAATTTTTCACATTCTCACGTGTTACTGTGCCATTCCCCACTAGCCAATGAAAACATTTCATTTTCTGGACCAAAACACGGTCGTTTTGATAAGTGACTGGGTTATTTACAAAAATGCCATTCTCCCAATATTAATCCAATTAACTTCTTCACTTTGATCACCAATCTTCCAAAATTCATAACTTGCTCATTTTTGATCCAATTTGAATGGGATTTTTTGTGTTGTGTTCATCATGATCTCTACTTTTTTATCATAATTTTTCCAGAATTTTTGGATGAGTGGTTTTTAAATGGCCTTAGGGTTTGTGACATGTGACCAAATTTTGTACATCTTGCCAAAACATTTGTGAAATGATGAGAATGTATCCAATGGTTCCCAAATTTTTTGTGCTTAAACTAGACACATTCATGGTGATTTTGGTATAAAGTTTGTGAATTTATCATTTGTGGTTTGCTGGTTATGATTTTTTGAAGTTATGTGTTATATTTGTTGCTACATGGATGACATACACTTTCACAATTTTTGTTCACATGCTTCCTTACATCCAAATGACCCCAAATTTTGCATGAACCTACTCTTGTATGTCTAGTTCACATGTGAATTTTCTTGGATTTATTTGAGCTATTTTCCTAATTGTTTGAGATTTTCTCCCCTGCCTAGTCAAATGTTGACCTTGTGTGACACATGTTCCCATTTCATTTGTGAAATTCTCATACTTTATTGGATGGACATGAAATTTGACATGTGATAACTAGACATCCTCATCTTTGCCATGGCTTTAGTCCCATTCATTTATCATACACCATTCTTGACTTATGATTTTTCTAAGTTGATGCATGTTTGGTTGACTTCTTTGAGCATGTTCAAATTGGCTTTGTCTTTCTGATTTTCATTGACTGCCTTCCACTTGTCCAAATGGGATGAAATTTGACATGCTTACCATGCTATGTGTTAGGTTTGATCATGATTTATTTGGTGATTTTTGAAAAATGTTTAGATTGGTTTTGAGTCCAGTCTTTCTGTTGACTTCTATGAGCTTCTGTTTGCCATGTTTTGACCTAAATGGTTCATGAAATGATGATAGTGATTGATATGAGTGTGAACCCAATTGGTTCTGTTTCCTAATTGTTTGAACATGATTTTGGATACTTAACCCTTGCTGTTTTGACTTTCTCATTCACTTTTGACCCTAGGCTTGCCCTAGTGGTCCTGTTACTCACCTTTGAGTTTGTGATTTCAGGTTGACCATCAAATGGCCATTGTGACCAATTCTTTTTGATTGAGCTTGCTCAAATATCACTGTCTAACCCTCTTTGTTTTGTAGGTGGCTTGGCTCACATGCCTTAAGCCTTGTGCCTTGCACATCCATGTGCCTCCAATTGACTGTTGGTTTCTGTTTCTGTTTGTTTTGTTGCATACTAACATCTGCTTGACTGTTTCAGGTACTTTAGTTGCTTAGTTCCTTGTGAACTTTTTGCTTTGCTTTGCTTGTATAAGCAATTTGCATTGAGGTATGTCTCTTTTACTTCATGTAGTCTGGAAGACCTGGCTTGTTACTTGGCCAGGCAACTGTCTGAAGTCCTCCTTAAGAGGCAATGTTTGTGGTTGTTTACTTTTGTCCTTGCATAGAGTCAAAGACCTCCTAAGTGAAGAGGCAATTGGTGGAAGGTAGGGATATGCAATCTATCCCCCACTATTCAGTGTGTCATCTGCTTTGCTCACACCACTGTGTTGATGCATTACAGGTAAAAACCCAAGATCTTGTGCCATTGCACAGTTGAGTCAGTCTTAAATGTGTAGAAGGGTTCCCACTTTCTGAACCCACACATTCTTGTCTTGAGCTCTCCCAGGCCAGGGATAAGAGCTGTGAGGTCTCATCCTCACTTCATCCTTTCATCTGCTTCACCTTAGCCCCTCAATGGCAAGGTTAAGAGCAACACTCACCCCATTCCAGAGGTTTGTTTGTTGAGGTTGATATGACCCCTTGACTAAAACCTAACCCTTGTTTGAGCCACTTGTTTGTGTATAGCGTGTGCTATCTGTGCTTGTAGGATTGTTTGACTTGCTTCCTGTGCAAGTTAGGATAGTTTGACTTGCTTCCTGTGCAAGATAGGATTGTTTGACTTGCTTCCTGTGCAAGTTAGGTTTAGTTTAGACTTGCTTCCTGCGCAAGTAGGTTTTGCTTGGCTTGCTTCCTGTGCAAGTTAAGTGTGTGTGGCTTGCTCCCTGTGTGAGCCATACTTAGGATAGGTTGGCCCTTGTGCCATTTAGCTAGAAACCTTAACTTAGGGATGATTTGCATGATAACATCTAGGCTCGAGTCGTAGTCTCCCTAGTTGTGTCTCCCTCTGTTATCTGGTTAGGCTGGTCCTTTATCCCTGCGTAGGGGAACTACATCGCCCTGATCTTCATACCAGATGAAGTATGTAGGCAGGAGATTGAGCTGATCTCTCCGGGCGCCCTTTTTCTTTCTTTTGTGTGTGTTGTCTGACAGTTGCTAGGCTCGAGTGCCTGACTCCTTAGCAATTTGTTGTCTGTTTGTTTGAATGCGTGCTTGACAGTTATAGGCTGAGTCCCCGACTCCCTATCAACCTGTTGTGTTGTTGTGTGCTTGGAAGCCGATGTAAGTCCATCGAGTGGCATTTGGGTTCCAGTGTGTGTGTGTGTTTTGGTTCGGATGCTGATGTAAGTCCAGCAATTGGCATTCAGGCTCCACGTTTGCCTTTTTGTGTGTGTTTAGGTTCGGATGCTGATGTAAGTCCAGTGATTGGCATTCAGGCTCCACGTTTGCCTTTGCCTGTGTTTGTTTGTGTGCGTGTTAGCCGAGCTACGAATGCTCTGATTCTTCTCTCGTCCGAGAAGATACGTATGCATAGGATGCGATATCTTAGCGAGCATGTGTCGTCTCCCCAGTCCGAACTACTTGGACTCTGATGTCTATGCCTGATAGACTAAGTAGGCCCAGGATGCGACATCCTGCCGAGTCAGTTTCAGTCAGTCTCTTGCGTTTCTTTCAGCCAGTGTGTGTGAATATATGAGCAGTGTTTAGCAACCAATTTTCCTTTCTAGTGTGCGTGGATCCCGTAGAATACTACGGATGCGTAGGGGTGCTAATACCTTCCCTTCGCATAACCGGCTCCCGAACCCATACTCTTTGGTCGCGAGACCATGTCTTTTCCCAGGTTTACTCTGAGCGTTTCCTTTCCCTCTTTTGGGATAAATAACGCACGGTGGCGGCTCTGTTGTTCTTTCTTTTCCCGCCGGTTTTTTCGCGCGATGCGACACCTACCTTCTCAAACTCAGGTGAAAAGACAGCTTCGGGCGCGACCTCATTGATGTTTGTAGTTTCGAAGCCCTGACACAGCATCTCATACATCTCGCCATGCATCTCTACATACTTAAATGTAGACAGGTGGCTAACAAAAATATCCTCTTCACCACATACAGTGACGATCTGACCTTCTAGTTCATATTTGAGCTTCTGGTGGAGGGTAGAAGTAACAGCACCGGCAACATGAATCCAAGGCCGACCTAGCAGACAGCTGTAGGCAGGCTGGATATCCATCACATAAAAGGTGCTCTCGAACACTTGCGGTCCAATCTTAACTGGCAACTCAACTTCGCCAAAGACAACTCTCTTAGAGCCATCAAAAGCCCTCACAACTAAGTTACTTGGCCTCAGGATGGTGTCATCGCAATCCAACTTCATTAAGGCTTTCTTTGGAAGAACATTCAGAGAAGAGCCTGTATCAACCAAAACATGGGAAAGCACCACCCCTTTGCACTCCATTGTGATATGCAAGGCTTTGTTGTGATTCCTTCCCTCAGGTGTCAGGTCATTATCGGTGAAACCTAGCCCCCGGCTAGCGTTTACATTGGAAACTACCGACTCCAGCTGGTTAACAGTTATCTCCGGTGGAACATAGGCCATATTCAGTACTTTCAACAAGGCTGCTCTGTGCGCCTCAGAGCACAGCAATAGTGAGAGAATGGAGATCTTTGAGGGTGTCTCATTTAGCTGGTCGACTACCTTGTAGTCACTTTTCTTGATAATCCTCATAAACTCATCCACTTCCTTCTCGAATGCGGTCTTAAGAGGATCTTCCTCAGTAGTAACCTCTTCGGTGGATACCTGTTTCCCTTTAGCCTTGGCAGCTGCCTCGGCTTCAGTATTCGCGCGTAATGTTGATGGTGCAAATAGGCGTCCACTGCGAGTGAAGCCACCAACCCCTCCAACATTGTCTACAGCGGAGCTACCAATGTCAATGTCTTCTTCGTTAACTTTCTGCCCCTGGCAGTAGATATGAGCCCCATAGTGCCACGGGATAGCACTGTCTTTCTCATACGAAACAGGTCCTGGTACCGTGATGGTGATTGGACCAACCAAAGTCGGTTGAGGGCTGTCAGAGTAAATTGCGACTGGTGTTGAACTTTCGATGTTCACCGCTGCTGGTTCTGTACTTTCTGGGAAATATATTGTTGTCGGAGCGAGTCTCTCGGGAACATATATTTCTTCAGGAGTGAAATAAAACGTCACCGTTGATACATCATTCTTCACCGGACGGGCCTGATCGAACTGAAGACAACCTTCATCTATCAGCTGCTGAATACCCCTTCTCAAACTGTCACATCCGTTTTCGGCAGCTTGACAATTTCTGCATTCTTCCCCACAGCCCGGGAAAATCAGTCCTTTCAGAAGTCGGTCTTTAACCACCGATAGCGAAGTCTTCACCTTAGTCACATCAGAAACCAAATTCAAAGTTTCCCCACTATCAACAGCATTAATCCTCTGCCCGCCGTGAGCCAGCATCGGGTTCTGGATAACATTAGGCACCGGAGCAAAATTGATAGCCTGGGCATCTCTCAAATCTTGTACCTTTAACTGGAGAGCCTTGCAATTATCTGTAGTATGGCCAGGTGCGTTGGAGTGAAAAGCGCATCTGGCGTTGACATCATAACCTCTAGGCATATTATTGGGATCGATTGGTGGGGCCAGAGTTCTCAATGTAACCAGATTCATGTCAATCAGCTTGGGAAGTAATACTGAATAAGGCATTGGGATTGGCTCGATGACCCGGTCCGTCTGCCTTGGACGTTGTTGATAGTGTCTCTGCTGACCCGGATTACCTCCTTGTTGTTGATTGTTGTACCTGGGTTGTTGTTGCGGATGATATTGCGGTTGAGGAACAGGTGTTGGAATAGTGACTCCGGCCACTTGATCTTGATAATAATTAGGGCGTCCTCTACCCCTGCTTCTGCCGGCATACACAACGCTTGCCTCGCCTTCTTTTCTTCGCTGACCGTTACCAGCAAACGGTCTCTTGGGACCTGATGGGTTGGAAACACTATTGTCTTGAATTTGGCCCATCTTCAACAGACTCTCGATTCTTTCTCCAGCAATTACTATCTCTGCAAAGCTGATTGACGGGCAAGCTGCCAATCTCTCAATATAATTGCCTTGAAGAGTGTTCATGAACATGTCCGCCATCTCCCTTTCAGACATAGGGGGTTGGACGGACGCAGCAATCTGTCTCCAACGCTGAGCATATTCTCTAAAGGTCTCCTTGGCAGTCTGGGACATACCTTGCAACAAGGTCCGATTTGGAGCCATGTCCAAGTTGTATTGATATTGCTTGACAAAAGCCTCTGCCAAGTCTTTCCAGCTCTTGATGGTAGTACGAGACAAATGAGAATACCATTCACGAGAAGCTCCAGTTAGACTGTCTTCAAAATAGTACATCCACAGCTTTTCATCTTCCGTGTGAGCTCCCAACCTTCCCAAATAAGATTGGAGATGAGTGCGTGGGCAAGAAGCCCCGTTGTATTTCTCAAAAGTAGGGGGTTTGAACTTGTGAGGAATCCTTACTCCCTGAACCAGACTAAGATTTGTGACATCAAAGCCTAAGGAATTTTGAGACTCCAAAGATTTGAGCTTCTCAGCAAGCTCATCCATACGGCGAGTGGTCTCGAGGGCCTCGTCGTGCAAAGAAAATTGATCATACTGATAATCTTCAGTAACGGGGCGCCCGTTAATCCGAATTCCTTGATTCACATTGTACCTTCCGCCAATACCATTTCCAACATTCCCTGTGTTGCCAACATTACCTGGGTTTCCATCAGCATTTGCGTTACCCGCGTTACCAGTGTTCATAGGGTTATCAGCGCTCCCAGGGTTACCAGGGTTTCCCTCAGCATTTGGTATCTCCACCTCCGGATCGGGCCTCGGTTGCTCAACCAATTCCCTAAGCCTTTCCTGGCCTTCTGCCATACCAGTCATCAATGTCATGAACTGATCCATCCTTTCACGCATATCAGCCAACTCTTTCTGTACTTGGTCCATCGCTAGCTGTGGACGGTTTTCCTTTGTCGGGTATCTGTGAACTCGCTTGGGACCAATAACTGCCTGATACAGGGAACAAACATTAGACACTGCGGTGACACCTGCAAAACAGACAAGGGTTAATATGCATGGTATGCGATGCACTGCTTGTTCAGTTTTAAGGCACCCCCGTTTTGAAAGGGAATACCCTGCAAATGAATAAGCATGAGATGTTGGATGCAAATATGCAGATGATGTTATGCAATGCAAAGGCATGTCAATCAGAATTGATGGATCCGCTTGAACATCTGTCAGGTTGCACTTCCTGGAGAGAAATTCACTGAGGAATATAATACAAGACCAAAACTCTGCTCCAGAAAACCGGGTTGGTTGGAGGTTAAGGTTTCCTGAATTTAGCCCACCCCTCACTAGTAGGTTCTGTTAGACAATGGCACGGATCTAGAAGGGGGGGTTGAATAGATCCTAGTTAAAAACTTGAGTCGGCGCTACCAATTTAAAAGAAAAATTGGTTTTAAAATTGTTTTAGGTGCGGAAGCGACCGAGGAAAATTTAGTCTAAAAAACAAACCGTTATTGGAAAACCGGATATGCGTTAAGCTAATGGATAAGAGATAAAATGAGATACAATTCACTACACTAGTTGCACAATCAATGATAGAGTTCACTTACTAGCAAGCCTAGTTCCAATGAATCAAAATACCAAATTAAAACTCAGTGCAAACTTAAGGCAACTTTGGCTTAGGCAATTTTACAAACACTTGGTGTGCATAAACACTCCAAGTGATATTTGAGTTGAGCAAGTAATTCAATTTATCCTTGTACAATATGTTATTGTACTTAGTATTTCAACAGCAATTTTAATCACTTACTCAACTTATATCAAAGTTTGATGAAAAATTGCTTAAACTAAAATCACTTAAATTTTAAGCTGAAAAACAGATTATGCAGAAAGTTAAAGGAGACAGAGATTTGATGAGGCAGTTCCCCCGCCGTCCTCGCTTCGGGGTACGTCTGCCCTCAATTCTAAAAATAGAATTGAGATGATTTAATTAAATATCACCTGTGAACTTTAACCGTTTATACAAGGATTGCAAAGCAAGTAAACACAAAATTTCCAATGTGTTGAATGATGCTTCCTATCCTTGCTCCTTGATTCAAGATGAATCAAGACCTTCGATCGTTGTTGCTAGACCTCCGATTCCAGCCCCTTTGTTGAAGAATCTTCCGTTCTTCAAACCCTCGGCCCGACTGATCTCAAACACAACGAGTCGAACCCGAATCCTTCACATCAATGCCACCGAATCCGCTACTAGACTCACGAAGACTTCCTCTTCTCAATCACCTTCGCTCGGCTGAATCTTGATGAAGCGATTCGTCCAAAAAACCCCCAAACGCAAACCGGTATTGGAGGATAAAACCTTAACGGTTTTATTCAAGAAAGAACCTGCCAAGACTTCAACTCGAACCCGATTCTTCAATCGCAACTTCGAACCTTATCACCTTCAATCTATCACGAATCACATCAAGAGTTATTGTGTGCAGTTGATGTATTATGGACTGTTGAAGATGAAGATGATGAATCTTTGACACCTTTTTCACTCTTTCTTGTTTCCTTGAACACTTGAATACAAATTGACAAATGTTGTTTAATAGAAGTGTTTTGACTTCTACATATAGTAACAGACAAAAACAAACAAACAAACAGTATTTCAAAAATTTGGAATAACTCAGAAAACTGAGTTTGCGCGCGAACGGTCGACCATAGATCGGCGTGTGCTGACCCGTGGGGCATGCGTCGACCCTATGCGTCGACTCAAACGTTTCATGCGCTGACCCGTGGATAGCATCACTTTGCCATGCGCCGACGTGTGGTCGACTCAAGGGGTTTATGCGCCGACCCGTGAGCTAGGCGCCGACCCTATGCGTCGACGCAAGTGATTTTGCGCTGACCCCTTCTAGTTTGTGCAGAGCCTTTGCGCTGACCCGTGAGCTTTGAGCTGACCCCTATGGTCGACTCAAGGCCTTCAAATCTGCAAAGAAACTGTGATTAGTGATTCTTTATGTATTTAGTCATGATCACACTTTGTCTACATGTTTTTAATGATTATAGTAGATTTAGAATAACGTGGAAAAGGATATGGTGGGTAATGTGTTGCATTTGTTCGTAGATGTGCATGATGGTCTTTTGTCATCATTGAAACTTGATATCGTATGTTGTATGACACTTTGTCTTTACATACTCCCCCTTTTTGATGATGACAACCTGTATAGATCAACGTGACGAACATCATGCAGTATTGACACATTTTGCACACTCCCCCTTTCTTTTGTAATCTAAGGCCATTTGCAGAATAGCGAAAGCGACTGTTAGTTGTGGGCATTTTGTCAGCATGTCAGCATTTTTCTCCCCCTTTGACAACATCAAAAAGAGAGACAGAGTGATTATTCAAGATTGCAACGAAAAGTTCACAGGCAACAGTAGAGATATAGATATCAACGAAATAATATCACACTTATATCATTTCTTAACAATAGTCATTAATTAAAAGGAGAAAATACATAAGGAAATAACGGTTGCATAAACATGCAGAACAGAAAAAACAGGAATGCATTCAAAGACAACAAGCAACATGTAATATGCATATGAAGGGCTATTGTCTTAAGTGGCGGTGGCCGGGATGGTAGCAGACGCTTGGGTTTCTGCTAGGGTCAGCCAAAGTTTCTAGGTAATCACACACACCTTCCAGATGCCTAAGACTCCCGGTGACAGTCCGATCCAAATTTGCATACCGTTCATTTAGACTTGTGGAGAGATTGTCGAGCCGCTCATTTTGGGTCTGAAGTTGACTGTTAATTTGAGCAAGTCGGTCATCCTGGGATTGCATGAAGGATTGTTGGGCAAGTTGCATGCTTTGCATCATTTCCAACAGCTCTGAAGAATCAGCTTGATGTGGGGGGGATGGAGGAAATTCTTCCTCAACTTGGTGATACGGCTGGTAAGATTCACGTTGAGTTGTCCAGCCCGTATGTTGCCATTCGCCCCAGCCACCCCATCGTGGAACATCTTCTTCATTTGAATCCGGCTGCTGAACCCAAGCAGAGCCGGAGTAGTCATGCGTGCCAATGGGTGAAGGACTGTCGTCTCCACCATTGTAAGCAGCATCGTGCCTAGCTTCTTCTTTTTCTTCTTCATTTTCCACTTCATCGTCTTGTTCTTCGCTTTCATCACTGTCAGCACTTGGAGGAACGTATCCTCTTCTAACAAACTTATATTTTCTCCGCTCCTTGCACCAAATATATCCCATCATAGACATGGTTTTTGTGCTAAACTCTTTGTCAGGTGAGATTGATGTGAACGGGAAAGACGGATGATTAACATTGGCGGCAGTAAGAGCTTCTTGAATGAATGATCCGTAGGCAAGAGCAGTCCCTCGCCCGGAATCACGTAGATTATACATTCTACTAGCAATGTAGTATGGCCAGTTGATTTTTATCTTATTTTTCAGAATGTAAATCAAATGAACCTCGGGCTGTTCGACTCTGGAGAGACCGCCCTTCTTCGGCCGCAGGATGCGTGAGACAACCCACTGAAGAATCCTTTCTCCGGCGTTCAGCTTGCCGGCAGTGACGGTTCGTGGGAACAAGTCACTTTGCACAAACTCATCAGAATATGGTCGTGCCAGCATGTCATTTAATGCACTCTTAAACTCATAGCCCTCTATGTGGTAAGAGTCAGTCACCTCAGGTAGAGAATTTCCAGCTTCATCCACAGACATGTTAAAATACTTGTTCCAGAAATTTGATTTAATCGATACCTTTGTAGAGCCAACTCTGGAGGAAAGCTTGTGCCCGCGAAAGTTCTCATGAAGATCGGAGTAGAAAACTCGGACAAGGTCTTCGCTGTATTGAGTGTTGCACTCCAAGAAGTTGATGAGTCCTTGATGCTGCAGCAGAGACAGGACTTCCGATAGGTGCATGCGTTCAGCTTCAAGCTTGTAGAACGCATGTTGTTGCACAACTCCTCGTTTACCGATGTCTTTGTTGAAAATTTCGACACGAGCAGGTGGAACGAGTGATACAGCAGATACGGGGAGAGATGCACCGGATGATTCTCGGGGTCTTTTGCCGGAGGGTCTGCGTGATGAGGAAGCCATTTGAGTAGGTTTGAGACTGAGTGTTTGGATATAGAGAGAGAAGGTTTAGTGAGGGTTTTGAGAGTGATTCTTCTAGAGAGGGGTTTTTCCCAATTTATAGTGGAAAGGTTAGGGTTTTTGGGAAGATGGAAGAGCAAAGAACAATAGCCACTAGGTAGATGCAAGTTACAAAGTAGTGGGTAGTTTGAAAGGTAATGGAAGGTAATTGCAGATTTAATGATGTGAATGCATGAGAGATGATTTAAATTTTTTGTAGAAACATGAAATTATCGAGCGATGCGTCGACCGTACCCCTGTATGCGTCGACGCATACTGTTTGATGTTTGAGGAAATGCAAAAATTATTTAATCATGCGTCGACCATAGCCCTGCTGCGGTCGACTCATAGAGTTCAAATTTCCATTTTTCACTATTCAGCACATGCAATGACCAGTTTGATGCATAAATAACAGTTCATACAGCGATAAACAACCAAAGAGAGATATCAAATATATGTATATAAACCACATCATTATGAGACATAACTATTTGCAGTCATGAGACTTAGCAGAGAGAGAGGAAGAGGAACAATACACCTTAATGCCGGAGTGACTTAGTGAACATCAGATATGTGCTTACAACAACATAGATTTGTCAGAAGTACAGTATTAAGGTTTTAAATGGAATAATGTAAACAACAGATTAGAGTGCCCGTTCCGAAATATCGAGAATGCCAAGTTCTCGGCGAATATGAAAGAAAGGTTCAGTGGCTAGCGGCTTTGTGAAAATGTCCGCTAGTTGATTTTCAGTGTTTACGTGTTCAAACACGATGTCACCTTTCTCTACATGATCCCGAAGAAAGTGGTGTCGAATTTCGATATGTTTAGTGCGAGAATGTAGCACAGGATTCTTGGTCAGGTTAATAGCACTTGTGTTGTCACAAAAGATGGGAATACGTTCAAGTTTGAGGTTAAAATCCAATAGTTGTTGCTTAATCCATAGGATTTGGGCACAACAACTACTGGCGGCAACGTATTCCGCTTCGGCGGTTGACAAGGCAACAGAAACTTGTTTCTTGCTATGCCAACTAACCAAAGAGTTTGAAAATAGGTGACAAGTGCCACTTGTGCTTTTCCTATCCGATTTGCAACCGGCAAAGTCGGAATCGGAAAAACCTACCAAGGAACAATCATTACCTTTGGAATACCATAGTCCATACTTCGGAGTACCGGATAGATATCGAAGTATCCGTTTAACGGCTTTTAAATGGGATTCCTTGGGACATGATTGATATCTTGCACACATGCATACGCTAAACATAATATCGGGACGGGAAGCAATAAGATAAAGGAGTGAACCTATCATACCTCTATACCGTTTTACATCTACTTCCTTACCGTCTTCATCTTTGTTCAAGTTGGTGCACGTAGGCATGGGGGTGTCTATGGCCTTAGCTTTTGCCATGTCAAATCTCTTGATAAGGTCCAAACAATATTTTGTCTGGCTCACGAAAGTTCCTTCTTTGAGCTGTTTGATTTGCAGACCGAGGAAGTATGTGAGTTCGCCCATCATACTCATCTCGAACTCGCCCTGCATAAGGTCAGAAAACTCTCTCACAAGATTCATGTTAGTAGACCCAAAAATGATATCATCTACATAAATTTGCACTAATATCAAGTGCTTTCCTTGACGTTTAATGAAGAGGGTTGTGTCAACCTTTCCTCTTGAGTAACCTTGATCTAGTAGGAACTTGCTTAGTCTCTCATACCAAGCTCTAGGAGCTTGTTTGAGGCCATACAAAGCCCTTTTCAGTTTATAAACATGATCTGGGTACTCATGGGATTCGAAACCCGGAGGTTGTGCGACATAGACTTCTTCATTTATGTGACCGTTAAGGAAAGCGCTCTTAACATCCATTTGGAATAGCTTAAAGTCCTTTGCACAAGCAAAGGCAAGGAGAAGGCGTATAGCCTCGAGTCGGGCAACCGGCGCATAAGTTTCCTCATAGTCGATGCCTTCCTCTTGGTTATACCCTTGCGCGACTAAACGCGCCTTATTACGGGTTATTACCCCGTTTTCGTCCAGCTTGTTCCTAAACACCCATCGGGTGCCGATTACTCGATGATCTCGTGGAGGAGGGACAAGGTCCCAAACCTCATTTCTGGTGAACTGATTAAGTTCCTCCTGCATTGATAAAAACCAGTGTTCATCGAGTAGGGCTTCTTTAGGGTTTTTAGGTTCCATCTGCGAAACGAAAGCGAAGTGATAACAGAAATTACTTAGCTTAGACCGAGTTGTTACACCCTTTGAGATATCTCCGATAATGTTATCGATTGGATGGTCTTTAGAGGACTTCCAAGCTTGTGGAAGATCATCGTTTGAAGGCGGATGATCTACCACGGTTTCATCATGGAGTACATCTTTGTCCTCCTCAATTTTGACTGTGTCGGGTTGATCAATCCCCGGCTCGCCACCATTGAGTATGTCTTTGGTAGATGTACCTGCACCATGAAAAACACTACCCTTTCCGACGTTTCTCGGATTGGATTCATCAAAAGTAACGTGTACAGACTCTTCTACAGTAAGTAATCGCTTGTTGTATATTCTATATGCTTTGCTAGATTGAGAGTATCCGAGGAAGATACCTTCGTCGGCCTTGGAATCGAATTTCCCTAAGTTTTCCTTTCCATTGTTCAATACAAAACATTTGCAACCAAAGACATGTAGGTGAGAAACATTTGGCTTTCGCCCTTTTAAAAGTTCATACAGTGTTTTGTTTAGAATGGGGCGAATAAGCACCCTATTCAAAACGTAACAAGCCGTACTAATGGCGTCAGCCCAAAAATATTTTGGTAAGCCACTTTCATTGATCATTGTTCTTCCCAATTCTTCCAAAATTCGATTTTTACGCTCCACAACCCCATTTTGTTGAGGAGTATGTGGAGCGGAGAAGTTACGATCAATACCATGGTTACCGCAATATTCTTCAAATAAGTGATTTTCAAATTCACCTCCATGATCGCTCCTAATTGCAACAATGTTTGTATTTAGTTTATTTTGGGAAAGCTTAGCAAATCGTTCAAAGGCGGCGAATGTGTCACTCTTACTTACTAAGAAAATAGTCCAACAAAATCGAGAAAAGTCGTCCACTATTACGAAACCGTAATAGTTTCCTCCTAGACTTTTAATCCTAGATGGCCCAAATAAATCCATATGGAGAAGCTCGAGAGGTCTCGTTGTTGAAACGATGTTTTTGGATTTAAAAGAGATCCTCGTTTGCTTCCCCTTTTGACAAGCATCACAAAGGTGATCCTTGGTGAACTTAATTTTGGGGAGACCTAGGACTAGATCTTTTGAGACTATTTTGTTAAGTAAGTCAAAGTTAACATGTGCTAAACGCCTATGCCATAACCATGAGTCTTCACTCATTGTTACAAGGCATTTGTCACTTGTTAACGATACTTCATTTAAGTCAAGCATATAGACATTGTTCACACGAAGACCATTAAACATGCTCTTCTTATCATCAGTATGCACAATTTTGCAACAATCTTTTGAAAACGATACATTGTATCCTTTGTCACATAACTGACTGATGCTAAGTAGGTTATGTTTAAGACCTTCGACAAGCAAAACGTCAGAAATAGTAGTGGAAGAGGGGTTACCTACACTACCTTTACCAAGTATTGCTCCTCGGTTGTTGTCACCATAAGTTACATATCCCTTCTTCTTAGCCACGAAGTCAATGAAGAGAGATATGTCTCCTGACATATGCCTTGAGCATCCACTGTCGAGAACCCATCTTCTCTCGGTAGTCTCGAGGCATTGTACCTGTGATAAGATAATTAACAAAAGAAGGTACCCAATGGCTTATTGGGTCCTGAGTGGTGAGGAACAAAATGGTTGCATTTGGGCATCCATTGATAAATGCCTTTAGGAACCAAAAATCTCCTAAATCTACATTTAGCAATGGAATGGCCTTTCTTGCAACAATAAAGACAAGAGAACTTTTTATTTTGATCACTTTTGCTATCTTCATCCTTTATAACATATTTGTATTTTTGATATGGATTAACCATACTTTTTCGAAAATTAGATTTATCAATAGCAAATGTAACCTTGGGCTCAAGAGCCTTGTCAAGTTTGGCTTTTAGGTTTCTTACTTCACCTTGCCAAATGTAACAAGTATCACACCCAAAGTTCATCATTCTACTTTTAAGGTCCTCATAACTTGTTTTTGTGCTTTCCACTATAGAAGCCTTAAGTGCCTCAAGTTTCCTTTCGGATTCTTGAATTTTTTGTTCTAAATGAGAAAAGATTTTCTTATTTGAGGCAAGCCTTTTAAAGGCCTCTTTTGCTTCACAGTGTAAAGTTTCAAAAACAGTTTGCAATTCATGATGAGACATACTAGAGGAATTTTCATATTTTGCATGTCGTACCTGTTTCTTTTTATTCTTTTGATGAGCAGAGAGACATAGATTTGCATTTTCATCTTCATCACTAGAGCTTTCATCATCGGAGGAGTCGCTATCGCTTTCCCAAGCAATGTATGCCCTCCTTGGCTTTGATGGTTTCTTATGTGATTTGTATGAATCTTTTTCTTTTGTCTTTTTGTTCATCGGACAGTCCGGTTTGTAGTGACCCGACTTTCCGCACTTGTAGCACGACCCTCTAGTTGTTTTTCCTTTGGAGTCATCATTTTTGGAGAACCTAGATTGCTTCCGGAAGTTTACTAAGTTCTTCTCGGAATGTATGATGCCGTTCTTTCTTACGTAACGGTTGTAGCGTTTGACGAACAACCCCATATCTTCACTCTTGTCCTCTTCTTCTTCGTCACTCGATGAATAATCACTTTGCTCTTTTGCTTGAGACTTTGAGGAGGAAGTCTTTAGAGCTATTGATTTCTTTTCGCTCACCTTGGCTTTGTCTTTCTTATCTTTCTTTTCATGTTGTTCCAAGCTTAATAGAACTTGTTCGTGCTCTTGTAGTTTGCCGAACAATGTAGTCAAGTCCAATATGGTAAGATCGTTTGCCTCTTTGATGGCGGTAACTTTCGGCTGCCATTCCCTGTTAAGACATCTTAAGATTTTATTAGTAGCAACATCATTGGAAATAGGTTTACCTAGTGAATGTAATCGATTGATTAGATGAGTGAATCTCTTTTGCATGTCGGCAATGGTTTCCCCTTGCTCCATGAAAAAGAGATCAAACTCTTGCGTTAGTGTATTGATTCTAGCCAATTTAACATCGTTTGTCCCCTCATGGGCAATTTGAAGTGAATCCCACATGGCCTTAGCAGTAGGACAATGGGATACACGATAGTATTCGTCTACCCCTAATGAGGAGATTAAGATATTTTTGGCTTTCCAATCATAGTTGTATTTCTTTTCATCATCATCGGTCCATTGTGCTTCAGGCTTAGGCACTATTTCATTATTCTCATTGGTCATGGTTATTTCAATTGGACCATTGAGAATAACATTCCATATTTTTCTATCTATGGAATTTATGTGCACCCGCATACAGTCTTTCCAATAACTATAATTTTCACCATTGAAAACGGGAGCTCTATTGTAAGCCCCTTTAGGTTCGTTAGCCATTTTCTATCAACGTTGTATTTTGAAGCACGGAGTGAACCGGAGCTCCTGATACCACTTGTTAGACTATGGCACGGATCTAGAAGGGGGGGTTGAATAGATCCTAGTTAAAAACTTGAGTCGGCGCTACCAATTTAAAAGAAAAATTGGTTTTAAAATTGTTTTAGGTGCGGAAGCGACCGAGGAAAATTTAGTCTAAAAAACGAACCGTTATTGGAAAACCGGATATGCGTTAAGCTAATGGATAAGAGATAAAATGAGATACAATTCACTACACTAGTTGCACAATCAATGATAGAGTTCACTTACTAGCAAGCCTAGTTCCAATGAATCAAAATACCAAATTAAAACTCAGTGCAAACTTAAGGCAACTTTGGCTTAGGCAATTTTACAAACACTTGGTGTGCATAAACACTCCAAGTGATATTTGATTGAGCAAGTAATTCAATTTATCCTTGTACAATATGTTATTGTACTTAGTATTTCAACAACAATTTTAATCACTTACTCAACTTATATCAAAGTTTGATGAAAAATTGCTTAAACTAAAATCACTTAAATTTTAAGCTGAAAAACAGATTATGCAGAAAGTTAAAGGAGACAGAGATTTGATGAGGCAGTTCCCCCGCCGTCCTCGCTTCGGGGTACGTCTGCCCTCAATTCTAAAAATAGAATTGAGATGATTTAATTAAATATCACCTGTGAACTTTAACCGTTTATACAAGGATTGCAAAGCAAGTAAACACAGAATTTCCAATGTGTTGAATGATGCTTCCTATCCTTGCTCCTTGATTCAAGATGAATCAAGACCTTCGATCGTTGTTGCTAGACCTCCGATTCCAGCCCCTTTGTTGAAGAATCTTCCGTTCTTCAAACCCTCGGCCCGGCTGATCTCAAACACAACGAGTCGAACCCGAATCCTTCACATCAATGCCACCGAATCCGCTACTAGACTGACAAAGACTTCCTCTTCTCAATCACCTTCGCTCGGCTGAATCTTGATGAAGCGATTCGTCCAAAAAACCCCCAAACACAAACCGGTATTGGAGGATAAAACCTTAACGGTTTTATTCAAGAAAGAACCTGCCAAGACTTCAACTCGAACCCGATTCTTCAATCGCAACTTCGAACCTTATCACCTTCAATCTATCACGAATCACATCAAGAGTTATTGTGTGCAGTTGATGTATTATGGACTGTTGAAGATGAAGATGATGAATCTTTGACACCTTTTTCACTCTTTCTTGTTTCCTTGAACACTTGAATACAAATTAACAAATGTTGTTTAATAGAAGTGTTTTGACTTCTATATATAGTAACAGACAAAAACAAACAAACAAACAGTATTTCAAAAATTTGGAATAACTCAGAAAACTGAGTTTGCGCGCGAACGGTCGACCATAGGTCGGCGTGTGCTGACCCGTGGGGCATGCGTCGACCCTATGCGTCGACTCAAACGTTTCATGCGCTGACCCATGGATAGCATCACTTTGCCATGCGCCGACGTGTGGTCGACTCAAGGGGTTTATGCGCCGACCCGTGAGCTAGGCGCCGACCCTATGCGTCGACGCAAGTGATTTTGCGCTGACCCCTTCTAGTTTGTGCAGAGCCTTTGCGCTGACCCGTGAGCTTTGAGCTGACCCCTATGGTCGACTCAAGGCCTTCAAATCTGCAAAGAAACTGTGATTAGTGATTCTTTATGTATTTAGTCATGATCACACTTTGTCTACATGTTTTTAATGATTATAGTAGATTTAGAATAACGTGGAAAAGGATATGGTGGGTAATGTGTTGCATTTGTTCGTAGATGTGCATGATGGTCTTTTGTCATCATTGAAACTTGATATCGTATGTTGTATGACACTTTGTCTTTACAGGTTCTAAGAACAGAAGTTCGTCAGCTTCAGCCCTTCAGTCGCGAATAATACGTTTACCACTGAAGGTTTGGCATTATTACGGGATAAAAGACCTCCACTGACTCCCCTCAACAGGACATCCTAAAGCAAGTTCCCTGTCTCAGGGTCCTCGGATTGATCAGCGAGAATGCGCCCACCAGAGCTAAGATAATCACGTCTCGGAGGAGAGGCCTCGACTGAGTTCTCGGGAAATGGTCACCAGAGTCGACGATTTCTAAAGGAACACCATGTCGTTACGGAACATCCGTAGGACATAATATATCCAAAAGAAACCTCGTCTGGGTGTGGTTCTTCACGAACGACTTAACGTAGCAACATGCCACGCAAGCCTCATGATCATCCACTCTAAAACCTGTGTGTACACTCAAGCCTGGGTAATGGGCTTATCTCTCATAGAACATCCCATCCCAACAAACAAACAAACAGATCCAATAGATACAACAGATGCATGCAAGCAGGTAAGCAAATAAATATACAAAAGCATGAACACCCAATAAACAAGAAGTCACACAAGCTATGAGGGACTCGCTTAGGGAAGATGGACCAGCAAGAGGTCAACTTCTTAGTCCCCAGCAGAGTCGCCAGCTGTCGCAACCTGAAAAATACAGTGCGCAAAAAAAACAACCGGCGAAAGAAAAAGTCAGAAGAGTCGCCACCGTGCGTTATTCATCCCAAAGGAGGGAAAGGAAACGCTCGAAGTAAACCTGAAAAAGGAAAGGACAAGACGGGGTCTCGCAACCAAATCTTGGGTTCGGGAGTCGGTTATGCGAAGAGAAGGTATTAGCACCCCTACGCATCCGTAGTACTCTACGGGATCCACTTTTGTAGTTTTCGTCTAAAGGGTGTGAGTTTATCTTGTGCTGTTTACCAAAAAAAAAGGGTTAAATGAAAATGACTCGCGCGGATGTCGCATCCACTTCATACGTATCTCATCTGATATTTGAGAATCAGAGTCTTCGTAGCTCGGCTGACCTATGGGTTGGGGGATGTGTGCTCGCTAAGACATCGCGTCTTATGCCTACGTATCTCATCTGGAATGAGAATCAGAGCAAGCCGCAGTTCGGCTAACTACGGGGTTGTGGATTGGGTTTTGGACGAACGACGTCACTACGCAATCTACCGGATGCTCGACCTTTGGAGACTTACTCGCCTGTAGTAGAAGGAGTTAATGTGTTGCTTTGGGTTTTAGGGTTTGGGATGCTCAAGGGTAAAAAGGCAGTCCTTGACGAAGGAACCGCGCTACCTGCAGGGATACAAACACATACAAAACAAACATGTATAAAGTAAATGTGCCAACAAGGGGCTCAGAAGTAAATAAACAAAACAAAACAAATGCCTCATATCGAGGTCTTCCAGCTAAGAAAGCGATAAAATGCGGAAAAGAGGTAAAAGTACCACACGGATAAAGATCCGAAGTAACAGCAATTAAAGGAGTAAGAAACCCAGGGATCTCCCAAGCTGATTGGAGAGCTTGATTGAAATTGAGTTGCACCCGTGAGGCCTTTCAGGGTTTGGAGGCTGCTCTGAGTTCTCTGTCAGGTTTCTCTTCAGGTTTTGTCCAGGGTTTTGTTCCAAGGAAACCTCAGAGTATTTTGCTTCTCTTCCTTTTTCTCAAGTGAAGCCTTGGTATTTATAGACTGAATTTCATTGTTTTGTGGGCTCAAATGAGAGAGACCCAAGTCCAAAAATTTTTATTATATTTTATTTATATTTTTTTATTATTTTTATTTATTTATTTTTTTTGTAAATTTTTTTTTTTATTTTTTATTTTTTATTTTTTATTTTTTCGTTTTATTTTTCATTTTTTTTCCATTTTTTTTTCTTTTTTTCGTTTTTTTTTCTTTTTATTTTTTTTCTTTTTTTTTCGGATCTAATTCTGATTTACATGATGAAATGCAATATGAAATGCTAAATGAATGCATGATTGAGGAGGGCAAATTTTGGGGTGTTACAGGTGGGGAATGCGGAAGGAAAGATAAGCACTTTCCGCTTAATGGGCTGACTCTACATTGAGGGATCAGACGCCAACATCTGCTTTGGGGAATGCATTACCAGCTAGCAGAGGAATAACAAACAAAGATATATGGCAAAGAATGCAACATGAATGTTCGAATGTTCGAAAATTATGCACACATGCGTGGTTTATGTATGATGAATGCTGACAAACAGACATTTCTAACACAAACAGGCTCCAAAGAATAAGCACACAGACATCCGGTACTACGTCTCAAGAGCGAAAGCCAGGTTCATCGGAGAGTATCCAATCTGCCGGGGAATCAGGAGATACCAGGAAGCAACAAAATCTCTACTGGGGATGAATCATCAGTCATTCCAACTGGGGAAAGGAGTTCATTGCACAGATAAAATCTGCCACATAAGCAATTCTACTGGGGAATCCATCCAAGGGATAAAAAGATTCTGGGGATTAACCACCAAGTACCGTACCCACCAAGGTGATCACATCTGCTGAGGAGGAAAGGTGGCTACCCCGCTGAAGGGGAGAGTCGTGAATATCTCACAAGCATTCCACTCAGTAGGATAAACCACAAAGAGGGCTCCGGAGGAAGAAGATACAGTCATGCCAGGAATATGAACAACTGTCTTACCTTGTTGGAGATCATACCATCCTTGGGAGAGCACTGAGGATTTCCTAAGTATCCTTTTGTCATTGTGAATGTTAACTTTGTTTAAAAACAAGTTATGAAAAATTCGATTATTCAAAACAATGATATTTTCTCAATTAAAACATGCAAAACATTTGTTGAATAGGAACAAATAAGAGTGCAAATAATTGGATAAAAAGCTCAAATTTATTTGATAGAATGGTAGTCTGCAAAAGGCGAGACTCCATAGATCTTTACAAGTTTGAAATTGGTGATATATATTGGAAAAGGGCTACATTGAACATAATGAGCCTTTCTCCACCAATTCTGAATTCGATGTATTCGAAGCTTCGGTTGATGATGAATGAGCAAGAATCTCTGATGGATGACAGTTGTAAAACAAAGCCTTGTCAGGATGTAGTTACTTGCCAAATCCCTAATTTTTTGCCTAGATTTCCCCAAGGTGAGGTACTCAATCTAGCGCGATGTCTATATTCATTTTTATGTCTCTAACTTTTGCCTGGATCGCCCTTTCGGGTTTTCAATACACCGAGACGCTCATTTTTGCCTAAGCTGCCCTTTTGGGTTTTCAACTTAGCGAGCTATTCTGTTTTTAATTCTAGGCGAAGTATTTCTTGACTGCATCTGAATTCACAGGACGAGTGATATCTTCCCCATCCATAGTTATAAGTATCAAAGCACCGCCTGAAAAGGCTCTCTTAACAACATACGGACCTTCATAGTTTGGAGTCCACTTGCTCCTGGAATTGGGCGCGAAAGACAAGACTTTCTTGAGCACAAGGTCACCTTCTCGGAACACAGGAGGCTTGACCTTCTTATCAAAAGCTTTCTTCATTCTTTGTTGATATAACTGACCATGGCACATGGCCGTCAATCTCTTCTCTTCTATCAAATTCAGCTGGTCATAACGACTCTGAATCCATTCAGCATCAGTCAACTTGGCCTCCATCAAGACTCTCATTGATGGGATATCCACCTCTACTGGGAGTACAACCTCCATAAAGCAAATGGCAACATCTCATGCCAATCCTTATACGTGACAACCATCTTCTGGATAATCTTATTGATATTCTTATTAGCAGCTTCAACAACCCCATTTATCTTGGGTCTATAAGGAGAAGAATTATGATGGGCGATCTTGAACTCACTACACAGCTCTTTCATCATTTTGTTGTTCAAGTTAGATCCATTATCAGTAATGATCTTATTTGGCACACCATAACGACATATAAGTTGATTCTTGATAAACTTTACGACCACCTGCATGGTCACATTTTCATATGATGCCGCTTCAACCCACTTGGTGAAGTAATCAATTGCTACGAGAATAAATATGTGTCCGTTAGACGCTTTTGGCTCTATCATGCCAATCATGTCAATTCCCCACATGGAGAAAGGCCATGGTGATGAAATCATATTCAGAAGTGTCGGAGGAATATGAATCTTATCCGCATAAATCTGACAATTCACATATTTGCAGCAATCAGACTCCATTGTCAGCCAATAGTAGCATGCTCCCAACATCTTTCTAGCCATGGCATGTCTATTGGAATGAGTACCAAATGAACCCTCGTGGACCTCAGTCATCAACAGGTCTGCTTCGTGTCTATCCACGCATCTGAGTAGAACCATGTCAAAATTTCTCTTATAAAGCACATTGCCATTGAGGTAGAAACTGTCTGACAATCTCCTCAAAGTCTTCCTATCTTTCACAGACGCCCCAGGCGGGTAAACCTGGTCTTGAAGGAAGCACTTGATGTCATAATACCATGGCTTATCATCTTTCACTTCTTCTACTGCAAACACATGAGCTGGTCTGTCCAAGCGCATCACGGTGATGTTGGGAACTTCATTCCAAAGTTTAACCACAATCATCGAAGCAAGTGTAGCAAGAGCGTCTGCCATCCGATTCTCATCTCTAGGAATATGATGGAAGTCAACCTCAGTAAAGAATGTTGAAATCCTCCTCGCATAATCCCTATATGGAATGAGACCAGGCTGATTCGTTTCCCATTCACCCTCAATTTGATTGACAATGAGGGCCGAATCACCATAGACATCAAGATGCTTGATCCTTAGATCAATGCATTCCTCCAATCCCATAATATAGGCCTCATACTCAGCCATATTATTCGGGCATTTGAAAGTTAGCCTTGCTGTAAAAGGAATATGTGTGTCCTGAGGAGTAATAATTACTGCCCCAATACCATTTCCATACTGATTTACAGCGCCATCAAATACCATACTCCATCAGGAACCAGGCTCTGGCCCTTCATCGAGTGTAGGCTCATCGCTATTTTTCATTTTCAAATACAAAATCTCCTCATCTGGGAAGTCGTACTGAATTGACTGATAATCCTCAATCGACTGATGTGCCAAGTGGTCAGCCAAGATACTACCTTTAATAGCTTACTGAGCTCGATACTCAATATTGTACTCAGACAACAACATCTGCCAATGGGCAATCCTCCCTGTTAAAGCAGGCTTCTCGAAGATGTACTTGATTGGATCCATTCTGGATATCAACCAAGTCGTATGATTTATCATATACTGGCGTAAGCGCTTAGCAGCCCAAGCCAAAGCACAACATGTCTTCTCAAGCATCGAGTATCGAGACTCGCAACCAGTGAACTTCTTACTCAGGTAGTAAATAGCATACTCTTTCTTTCCTGATTCGTCTTGTTGACCAAGGACACAACCCATTGAATCTTCAAGAACAGTCAGATACATGATCAAAGGTCTTCCTTCCACGGGCGGAGACAGGATTGGAGGTTCAGACAGATACTCTTTAATACTCTCGAAAGCTTTCTAGCAATCCTCAGTCCAATCATAGGACTGATCTTTCCGGAGGAGCTTGAATATCGGCGCACATGCGGTAGTCATGTGGGATATGAATCTGGAAATGTAATTCAAGCGGCCAAGAAAACCTCGGACTTTCTTCTCAGTTTTGGGCGCAGGAATCTCTTGTATTGCTTTGACCTTTGCAGGATCAACCTCAATACCTATTTCACTGACGATAAAGCCCAATAACTTACCGGAACGGACTCCAAATGTACACTTGTTGGGATTCAGACGAAGCTTGTACTTTCTTAAAAGCTGAAAAAGCTTCAACAAGTGCTCTACATGTTCAACTTTCGTTCTTGACTTAGCAATCATATCGTCAACATACACCTCGATCTCCTTGTGCATCATATCATGAAATAAGGTGGTCATAGCTCGTTGATACGTGGCTCCGGCGTTCTTCAAACCGAAGGGCATCACTCGATAACAGAACGTTCCCCAAGGTGTGATGAATGTTGTCTTCTCCTTATCCTCTGGTGCCATCTTGATCTGGTTATATCCGGAAAATCCATCCATAAATGAGAAAACATTGAATTTAGCTGTATTGTCTGCCAACATATCAATGTGTGGTAGAGGAAAATCATCTTTCGGACTAGCTTTGTTCAGGTCTCTATAGTCCACACACATTCGTACATTTCCCTCTTTCTTAGGCACGGGCACAATATTGGCCACCCATTGAGGATATGTAGAAGTCACCAGAAACCCGACATCAATTTGCTTCTGAACCTCCTCTTTGTTCTTCACTGCCATATCAGGATAGGTTCTTCTGAGCTTCTGCTTCACAGGCACTCACTCAGGCTTCAAAGGTAAGAAATGTTGCACAATATTAGTATCTAGACCCGGCATGTCTTCATACGACCATGCAAAGACATCAACGTATTCTCGTAGCAATTCAATTAACCCCTTCTTAACAGACTCTTCTAGGAGTGCCCCAATCTTTACTTCTCGCACACAATCTTCAGACCCCAAGTTGACTGTTTCTAGATTCTCAAGATGCGGTTGAATGATCTTCTCTTCATGCTCAAGTAGACGGGTAATCTCGTCAGGAATCTCTTCAACATCATCTTCTTCCGCCTCAAATACAGGGAATTCAAAATTGAGAGATGGTGTCGGATCATTATGTTCAATGGGTTTGATTAACCTGCATAATGATTTTAGATATGAAAAGCTTTAGAATTCAAACAAGGAAAATCATTATGCAGATGAAAAGATTGATTTTATTCTATTTTTAGGTTTTATGGGATCACCAATTTCATGCAAAAAGCAAAAAGGGAAAATAAATGAAAAAACAAACATTTAACATGAATTTATTGAATGAAAATATCATTGTATTTATGCGCCAACAATGTCATCACTCCTCCTTTTGGCATGGGAGGAGGGTTTTTAAACACAATGAACATTACTTCAACTTATGGATAACTGTTGGAATATCCACAGCGACCCAATTATTGCAGATTCCCCCAGGGACGATGAAATTGCCAGAATCCTCTACATCCTCTTCCAGAATGGCAGCAGCTTCCTCGCCTTGACTGGTGTGGATGAACCCTCCACTCTTGAACAACCCTTTGGTGTTGAAAACCCTAGATGAATAGCCTATGCTAGCCCTGGACTTGTTGTCTTCTAGCTCAATCATTTTTCCTAAACCAGGAGTTGCACCACACTCAATGGCCAACTTTGCATCTTTATAGGAAGCAAATGAAGGATTTCTCTTCTTAATAGGCTCAGCGATAGATAAAGCTTGGAAAGGAGTTCCAATTTCATCCTCAACATCTATATATGAGAAGGAAGACAAATGGCTAACCAAGAGAGCCTTTTCTCCCCTACCACCACAAGCTTTTTGTTCTTCACAAATTTCAGTTTCTGGTGTAGGGTGGATGTCACGGCGCCTGCCTCGTGAATCCATGGTCTGCCTAAGAGACATCTATATGATGGGCGAATATCCATAACCTGGAAGGTGATCTGGAAATCACTTGTTCCGATTTTGACTAGGAGATCCACTTCCCCAATCACAGTTTTGCGAGACCCATCAAAAGCCTTCACAACAATTCCACTCTGCCTCATGGGAGGCCCTTGATATGACAATTTCGAAAGAGTGGTTTTTGGCAATACGTTCAGTGACGACCCAGTGTCTACCAACACATTGGACATGGCATCGTCTTTGCAACCCATAGATATATGTAAAGCCAAGTTGTGGTCTCTTCCCTCCTCGGGGAGATCAGAGTCATAGAAACTCAAGTTGTTACAAGCGGTAATGTTTGCAACAATGCTATCGAATTGTTCTATTGTGTTATCATGATCTACATATGCCACATCCAAAACTTTCTGCAGAGCCTCTCGGTGTGGTTCTGAATTCAATAGCAATGATAGCACCGATATCTTGGATGGTGTTTGTAGAAGCTGGTTTATAACATTGTACTCGCTTCTCTTGATGAGCCTCAGCATCTCATCACAATCTTCTTTCATATTGCCGCTCGGGCCAACAGAAGTAGGAGTTCCCAATATAGGTGAGGGTTTAACAACAAGTGCCGGATTCGGAGTGCTCACAGCATTCCCAATCGGGCGTTCAACAGAATCAGCAGTAGTTTGGGGCTTTGGCGGTGCTGAAAACAAACGACCGCTGCGGGTCAGACCATTAACATCCGCGATGTTAACCACAGAGGAAGATGGTAAGGACTCTTCTTTCCCACCTTCTACCGCGACAGCATTGTAGCGATAGAGAATTGCTTTTTCGGAAGAATACGGTACTGGTCCGCCCGGCTTGATGATCAATGCAGGAGAAACCTTCTGCTTGCTACCATCATACTTGATGATAACAGGCTCAGGGATCCGAAACACTGGAGAAATTACGTTGACCTCGTCAGCATCCTCGTCAACATTTCTGTTTTGAAGGATCTCAATGACTCCTTCATCCAGCATTTCTTGAACATCTTTGCGCACCTGGCGACAACCTCGTTGATTGACAGAACAAACTCGACATCTATCGTGGTCATGCTCGTAATGACTATAATTACACAGCAAACGATGCATCTCGACCAGCGATTGTCGAATATGACTGACATATTTGACTTTGTATTTGCCAGGGCAACCCTGGAACATGTTGACAGATTTCCCATGTTCGGGCAATGGGTTCTTTTTCACATTAGGACCTACATCCTCGAAACATAGATAGCCACATCTCACAAAGTCTTGAACCTTGGTCTTCAAAGGGTAACACCAGAATGGTAAACACAGTGTAATTCAGGCTTATACCACTACTGGGGGTTAGCAGGTATAGCCGGTGGGTCTCTCGGCGTGATCAACTTCCTCTCTATCAAAGAGGGATATAATTCTGCATACGCCATCGGAATAGGATCGAAGGTGACCCTTTTCCTCTCGTAACTCGTACTGGTTTGATTACGGTTCCGACGCTGGTAGGCCTGCTGTTACGGACGGTGCTGTTGTTGTTGATATTGCGGATGTGGTTGTTGATTGTTGTTATGTTGCTTGTACTGCTGATTGTCTCTGAAAACAGGTGCTATATGAGCCACCTGGTGCTGGTTACCGGCATGACGCACGGTTTTCCTCTTCACGGAGGGTCTTCTTGGTTTCATATGGGAGGTCACATCATGTGCCTCTCCATCTTTCTTCTTTGCAAACGCCCCATCACATTTGGCAGAAGAGCCTTCTTCTCTGGTTAGACTTCCTTCTCTAACCCCATCTTCTAGACGTATCCCCATATTCACCATTTCGGTGAAGTCAGAAGGAGCGCTAGCGATCATCCGCTCGTAATAAAAATAACTTAAGGTCTTCAAAAAGATCTTAGTCATCTCTTTCTCTTCTAGCGGAGGCACGATCTGCGCTGCTAACTCTCGCCACCTCTGGGCGTACTCTTTGAATGTTTCCTTGTCCTTTTGGGACATGGCCCTCAATTGATTCCTATGGGGATCCATATCCATATTGTACTTGTATTGCTTGACGAAGGCCTTGCCAAGATCGTTGAAGGATCGGATGTTCGCGCTGTCTAAACCCATGTACCAACGCAGAGCGGCACCGGACAGACTGTCCTGAAAGTAGTGGATGAGCAGTTGGTCATTGTCGGTCTGAGTCGACATCTTCCTGGCATACATAACCAGGTGGCTGAGAGGACAAGTATTTCCCTTGTATTTTTCAAAGTCAGGGACCTTAAATTTCACAGGGATCTTCACATTGGGAACCAAACAGAGTTCGGTAGCAGACTTGCCGGAAAGATCCTTTCCTCTGAGAGTTTTCAATTCCTTGCGAAGCTCAAGAAACTGATCGTTCATAGCGTCCATCTTCTCATAGACATCTGGGCCCTCAGATGGCTCAGAATGATAGATGGTGTCGTCTACTCTGGGCATAGTATGCACGATAGGAGGAGGAACAACAAGGACCGAGCTAGATGCCGGCATAGAAGCAAAGGTAGGAGCAGGACCCTCAGGCATGAAATTGGGAGGCACCCCCCACGGGAATCCGGCTGGCATGGCCGTTGGAGCAAAATGTGCACTGGCTGCTGTAGCGGGGTATTCATTACCATTAGAGATATTGACTAAATCCAAGGTAAACCATACAAGTCGAGTCGCCACCGCACTTCTATTTATCCAAGGGAATGATTAAAAAGCGAACAAAAACCTAATAGTTTTAACAAAAACTAGTAAAGAAACAGAGATCTGGGTAAGGGCGTTGGTTATGTAATGGGAAGGTGTTAGGAACCCAAAACATCCTAGGTACTCCTAGGGAGCCCTTTTCATACTTGTTATGAAGGTTGTTTGTTTTGTGAAAATTTTGTTTGTGCAAACATGATTGAAGAGATGAGAGGAGAATGTACAAGTTATTTACATTTTTGGTGTTTGGATGGATAAACCCATTGCCTACGTACCATCTTATAAAAAGATTAGGATCAAAACCTCGTAGTTCGGGGTAAAAATTTCAAAGATTGGTGAATTGATTTTAATCAAAAGCCTTACGGTCTTTTGTTATCAAAGGGAGAACACTCAACCTAAACCAACAATCCACCATGTGAGGAAGGCTTCAACATACTAGTGAGGGGTTAACCCTATAATAAGTATGGAAGGCTTATAATCCAATCACTAAGGATGAGGTGAGATTTACATCAATCACTATGATAACTCAAACCTATGGCTAATGTTTATGAAACATTTTTGATTAAGAAAGTGGCCATTGGAACCACAAGAAGGCATTTGAATGGGTTATATTTACCAATTAGAAGTATATACAAAAAATGGTCAAAGTTGACTTAAAAGTTCAATTCAAAATAAATGTTATGAAAAGAAACTTTGAAAATCAAAAGCATAAGGCTTAGGTTTCTAATGTTTGAAAACAAGTGTTAATGTTTGCACAAAAGGTTTTGGCTTGGGTTAGAGTGGGGAGAAGAAGAAGAAGGGATAAAGTCCTATGTAAAACAAAAAGAGAAGGGATGAAGAATTAAAACCACAATGTAGTCCCTCTTTTGAGATCATATTGATGATCCAAGTAGCTCCCATCCTTTGGAATGAGCAAGCACAAAGCATAAGCAATCAAACAAGTCTCATAAGAGATCCTCAATGTATCTTGCATCTTTCACTTAGATGAACATGGTAATGATCCTCCAATTAAGCTCTCATAGAATTCCCTAGCACAAAAGCACACACATCAAAAGTTCCATGAAGTAAAACAAGAATGGACAAGAGTGAGTTTAGAGATTTGGTCCTTCTAATCCATCTCCATCATTAAGATCCTTTTACTCCAAATTTGCATAAGGAAGGTCCTAAAGTCTAAGTCCAATTCTCCATTTCTTTGCATAGGGGAAAGTCCTAGAAACTAAGTCCATTTCTTTGCATTTGGTTCACAATAAACAAAACAAAACATAAGCACAAAAATATATACACAATTATGTGCTCAAGTGAGCAAAAGGCAAATGGCATTAACATAAGCATGTGCTCAAGTGTGCAAAGATAAAAGCAAATGAATCATATGTGCAAGAATAGTAAATTTCATAAAAGTAAATTGCATAAAGTAAATGTTAATTGTCAATAGTTAGTGTTAGTAGTTAGTGTGCCATAAGGCAAATTTAACGCTATGTTAAGCAGTCGTAATTGGACTTATGTAGAAGTCACAACTATCTGAGGCCGGTCAATAATAATGTAGGCAACAAACACAAGTTAGGAGTCTTGATTAGTGAACCAAGTCCCAACAACTTGCCATGCCAATAAGAAAATGAGAAATGATCTTGTATTGGTTTAAGCCTTTTGCATGATTTAAAAGACAACCTATCCTTAATGCAAAGCCATTCACTTGATCAATTGATCAAGATGAATTAGATTTGAATCAAGGAAGGTTAAATCTCCCTAACCAATGCTTACTTATCAACCTTCAACTCATTGATCCAAGAGAAAAAAAAAGTAGAAGAAGAAGGAGAAGATGGATAAGAGAAATGGAAATGACAAAATTAAAGTACATTAAATGAAATACAATATACCAATCCTCATATGTTGACCAATAACATTGAAAGTCAAAGTCAAACAATCAAAAACAGAAGTGAGATGAAGATTGGATGTCAAGAAATGAATAAACTATTTTTGGCATTTTTTAACATAAAAATTAACTTGAATTAAAATAAATGGAAAGGTCAAACTTCAAAACTACTTCAAATCAACCTTGAAAGGTCCTAGTAATTTATCCTAAGTTCAACAATGTCAAACAAAGTTTGACAAAAAATTTCAGCATTTTTAAAAGTCAGAAACTATTTTTAATCAATAAAAAATGAATAAAAATAACCTAATTGAACTAAAATCTCAAATAAATCTCAAATCAATTCAAAAATTGATGAGAATATTTTTCATAGATTTATCATCATTCAAGTGGGCTAGGAAAATATTTTTGCATTTTTTGAATATCAAAAACTATTTAAAATGAGTTAAAAATAACCAGAAAAGAGAAAATTCACAAAAACAATATCAAATGACAAAATAAAAATTATTAAAAATCAGAAACATAAACTAGAAATTATTTGGGAAATAATGCAATTGGTCCCATAATTTTTGGATTAAAAATGAAAGAGATATTAATTTTTGAAAATAATTGGAATTAAACACAAATAAAAAGAAATTCAGAAAATGAGAAAAATCATGGCACGTTGGATCAACCTCATTAAATGAGGTGGCACATCCAAGGACTCTCAGTGTGCGCTTACCATGGATCCAAGTCAATGCGTGCACATGGAAAAGAAATAGAAGTCATAACAATGGACGCCTGGGATCGAATCTGGAAACATCATCACACGGTCCAGATTTAAACTAGAGATGATGAAGCCACCAGAGCCACCGTCTTCTCCGGTGAGCTTGCAGTTTCCGACCAAATTGCAGAAATAAAAAAGGAAACCAAAACGTGCGATCTATACATCATTAGAAAGCTGGGATGATGTACATCATCCCTATACCATCCATTTTCATTCTAGATCTCTAGGATTTGAAAAATCAGAAGTTGAAAAATTTGGTGTTCATCATGAACTCAATGAATTGCAAAAATTAAAAGCATAAACATGATGCCTCTATTGAGAAGACTTCAGCCAACACAAATTCTAAGCCAATAGGTCAATGGATTAGGAGAATCGAAGGAAATACCAGTTGGAATGTAAGCTTGAGTTCTGGTGATTTGAGCTTGAAACCTTGCTTGCTTTATCAAAACAGAAGTTCAATGAGATGTGTGGTGAAGGTCTAGAAGCATTAGATCTAAGAATACAACCAGATGAAGCTGAATTCTAGATCCGAAATTTTTTGAAGAAAATGCAATTGCTTCTTTAGTGATGGTTAGGGAAATTTTTCTGCAGTATTTCAGGTTGAATTAGGTGTGTGAAATGGAGGGAATGAGGCCTCTATTTATAGAAGAATTAGCAAGGAAAGTGTGAAAGGATCCATGTGCATGGCATGTGAAGTTTCATTGCATGGGCTTGCATGATCATGCACAAGGCCCAAAAACAATGCCAAATGAGTTCTGAATACCAGCCAGACGGAAATGGAGGTGTGAAATGCAAAGGCAATTGCTCATGTAGCAAGATTTCAAGTGAATTCCTTCTTTGTACCTAAAAATTCATCTCTTCGAAAGTACCATTTAGAAAATCCAAGCATAGGCATATGGGTAATGGTTGGAAAGGTCTTGATGTAAGAAACAATTCTTATGTTGGTCAAAAATCCATTTGGAATGTGGAAATTTATGAAATTTGAGTTTAAAGTGTGATATGCAAAACATGTCAAGGCAAGGTTTCTAAAATTGGCCAATTTTCAAGCCCTTCTGTTTTGATGATCCAAGCTTCAAATGTAAAAACCTCCAACAACAAAGTTGTAGATCTTTTCAAGACAATCAAAATGGACTTAACGTTTGCATCATTTGGATTTTTGATGAAAGAGTTATAGGCACTTGAAGTTGGACTTTTTTTACTTTTAATGTATTTGTTCCAAAAGGACCTATAATGTCTTGCATTATCACATGTATTTCCTTTGAGATTATGAAATTTTGTTCATCATAACATTTGAATTAGACAACTTAAGCTTTCCATTGCATTTTATCCCACCTCAACATCATAAACAATGAATGAGTTATGTCCTTGGGAAGTTGACCCAAAATTAGGGTTTCAGTCAAAATGACCTATAATGTATTGGAAAGGAAGGTGGTCTTCCAAGCTTCAAATCAATTTTTGATGAACATGAAAGATGTTCATATTGTCCTTAAGAACATTTTGTCTTTGGGAACCATCTCCATTTGACCAACACAAAAAGAGTTAGGTCTCAGTGCACTTCAAAATAGTCAGATGAATTGACTGATCAACTTCTCAAGTCCATGCCTCAAACCTTGATGAATTGATGATTGAGGACACTCAAATAAGTTCAAATATGCATTAAATGAAGAATTAAATAACTTCCCTTGATTATATTTGATCATGGGCTGAGGTTGCTTCAAGAGCAAGGCATTGTGGTGCACATATGAATTAGGGTTTCTTTGAAGAACAAGACCTCAAACCTATTGACTTGCTTGATCAAAATGATACCTTGAGGCACTAGGAAGGCATATTTGATGGATGAGAGCTTTGGGAACCATTATCATGCTTGCTATCATCTCCTCTTGACCATGTCTTTGTACCAATGATCTCCTAGAGGCTTTGGACCTTGTGATTGCTCAAGCTACAAACAAAAGATGTTAGTGACATATTTTTGTGCTTTTGGTTAGTAAACAAAATGAGAAAAGCAATGATATATAATTCAAGCATGCTTGGTGATCTCAAACCACTCACAAGAGATCCCACCCAAAGGCAAAGGGAACCAAGATACTCAATGATCCTTGAGGCTATGCAATGCAATGTTATGATGCCATGAGGGATCTTAGGGACAAAATTAGGGTCTTACAGATGCCCCTATTTAAGGTCATTCTAGCCGGATAAGTGAAGGTTAAAATCTTCATCTCGACGAGGTAGAATGGGCTTAAATAATAACAAAGATACGAATTTTGGTCCCTAAGAGACCTCACGATGCAAATGTATGTATGCAAAATGGTAACATTCTGTGGGGATATGCATCCACACAGTAGTAAAGAAATCAGTAGACACTGACAATCCATATGAGTGATACATTCCATGGAACCAAGATCTCGGGGACTCTCATGGGGATAGAAGAGGGATAAAAATGCGTGAGCAGGTCACGACTCAAAGCTTGGGGAGTAGAAATCCAAATGGGAGTGATCCATTGGAAAGACTCGAGCTGACTCGAATATGCCCGTATTGGGGAATATGCCAATACAGCAAAAACGATCCACAACTGACCTCACTGGGGATGTCTGAAAAGACTCTCCTGGGGAAGCAGCGAGATGAGTTGTTACCGGTTACCAGGTAACAAGCTCAATGAGACATGTGATCTGAACACCGACATAAGGGTCAGAGATACAACATGCTTGGGAAGAACTGAATATCTAAGATCGGTATAAGGGTGAGAGATATAAAGACTCCAAAATCATCTGAGGAAGACCTAAAAAGGTATATTTCAACTCAGGAAAATCTGACTCCATAGGGGACAAAAGTCATAATAGGGAGTAGAAGGAGGGCACACCAGGGATACCGGTTACTGGGCATATAATAGGTGACCAACCAAGGCGTGAATTGGGGAATATTCCCAAAACACTCATCATCCAAAAAGAGGGAAAAAAGCAAACTCGATTAAGGGATGGACACTCGATTCCGCAACGGGGAAACGAATCTTACTCAACTGGGGAAGAACAAAAGGCTTCGACCGAAGAGTGCATGAGATATACTATATATTACCGTCAGAACGTAGATAGTATACTCGCACGGAAAATTATCCACAACCGGTTACTGGGTTAATAAAGGATAAATCGACCGTCAAAGAGAAAGGCATCGGGATACCAAAACTAGGTATATAATGATGACTAATTCAGGAGAGAAACAATCGTTACCAACAACAACAGGGTAGACGAAAGATGACCCATTGGGGATAAATTGCGCAAACATGGAAATTATCCAGGCAAAAGAGGGAATATCAACACCGAAAATTGGATAATGATAACCATTAAGGAGGGGATTACATCTACCGGATACTGGGTAGAAAACCATAGAAAAGTAACTATCATCGACTAGGATGAGCAATAAGGTTAACTCTGAAAAGGGGAGAAAGTAGGATTCACAACTACCGGTACAAGGGTAGAAAACCACAGGCTCCGCCGGGGATAGGATGGATAGTTAGTGGTTACTGAGAAATTGTTCATCTATACCACGGGGAAATATAAGAAACAGTCACAAGAGGCCAATTTAGGATCAAACCAAAGAGGCGAACTGAATCAAGACTCGTCCTAATGAGGATATAACTCAATAGGGAAACCCATCCAAATATAAGTGTTGGGAGGAAGCAAAAACAACCGTCGTCCATGAGGATATAACTCAGTGGGGAATGCGGAAGGAAAGATAAACACTTTCTGCTTAAGGGCCCGACTCTCTATATCGAGGGATCAGACACTGACATCTTGCTTGGAAATATATTACCAACTAGCAGAGGATAACAAACAAAACATATATGGAAAAAATGTAATATGAATATCCAAATGTTTGGAAATATGTGCACATATGCGTGGTTTATGTATGATGAATGCTGACAAACAGACATTTCTAACACAAACAGCTCCAAAGGAATAGGCACACAGCCGTCCGGTACTACATCTCAAGACAGAAAGCCCAAAATCACCAGAGAGTATCCAATCCGCCGGGGATAAGATACCGGAAAATAATAATGTCTCTGTAGGGGATGAATCATCAGTCAATCCGGCTGGGGAAAAGAGTTATAAGGGGACCACATCCACCACATGAGCAACTCTACTGGGGAGTCCAAAGGGATTCTAGAGAATCAACCACCAAGTACCGTACTCATCAAAGAGATCACATATGCTGAGGAAAAAAAAGGTTGCTACCACACTGAAGGGGAGAGTGGTGAACATCTTAACAAGCATACCACTCAGTAGGATAAACCATAAAAAGGGGCTCCGGAGGAAGAAGATACAGTCATGCCAGCAATATGAACAACTGTCTTACCCTGTTGGGGATCATACCATCCTTGGGAGAGCACTGAGGACCCCCTAAGTATCTTTTGTCATTGTGAATGTTCATTTTGTTTAAAAACAAGTTATATAAGATTCATTTTCTCAAAACAATAATATTTTCTCAATTAAAAGCATGCAAAACGTTTGTTGAAATAGAAACAAATAAGAGTTCAAATAATTGGATAAAGGCTCGAATTTATTTGATGGAATGGTAGCCTGCAAATGGCAAGACCCCATAGATCTTTACAAGTTTGAAATTGGTGATATATATTGGAAAAGGGCTACATTGAACATAATGACCATTTCTCCACCAATTCTGAATTCGATGTATTCGAAGCTTTGGTTGATGACGAATGAACAAGAATCTCCGACGGATGACAGATGTAGAACAAAGTCTTGTCAGGATGTAGTTACTTGCCAAATCCCTAATTTTTTCCTAGATTGCCCCAGGGTGAGGTGCTCAATCTAGCAGGATACAGATATTCATTTATTTTTTCATGTCTCTAACTTTTGCCTGGACCGCCCTTTCGGGTTTTCAATCCACCAAGACGCTCATTTTTTCCTAAGCCGTCCTTTCGGGTTTTCAACTAAGCGAGCAATTCTGTTTTTATTTTTTTGGCGAAGTATTTCTTGACTGCATATGAGTTCACAAGATGAGTGAAATCCTCCCCATCCATAGTTGTAAGTATCAAAGCACCGCCTGAAAAGGCTCTCTTAACAACATATGGACCTTCATAGTTTGGAGTCCACTTGCCTCTGGAATCGGGCGCGAAAGACAAGACTTTCTTGAGCACAAGGTCACCCTCTCGGAACACACGAGGCTTGACCCTCTTATCAAAAGCTTTCTTCATTCTCTGTTGATACAACTGACCATGGCACATGGCAGTCAATCTCTTTTCTTCTATTAAATTCAGCTGGTCATAACGACTCTGAACCCATTCAGCATCAATCAACTTGGCCTCCATCAAGACTCTCATTGATGGGATCTCCACCTCTTCTAGGAGTTCCGCCTCCATGCCATAAACAAGAGAGAAAGGGGTTGCCCCTAATGAAGTGCGAACTGATGTACGATAACCATGCAAAGCAAATGGCAACATCTCATGCCAATCCTTGTACGTAACAACCATCTTCTGAATAATTTTCTTGATGTTCTTGTTAGCGGCTTCAACAACCCCATTCATCTTGGGTGTATAGGGAGAAGAATTATGATACGCAATTTTGAACTCGCTACACAACTCTTTCATCATCTTATTGTTCAAGTTAGATCCATTATCAGTAATGATCTTGTCTGGAACACCATATCGGCATATGAGTTGGTTCTTGATAAACTTCACAACCACCTGCCTGGTCACATTTGCATACGATGCCGCTTCAACCCACTTGGTGAAGTAATCAATGGCTACAAGAATAAAACGGTGATCGTTCGACGCTTTCGGCTCTATCATGTCGATCATGTCGATTCCCCACATGGAGAAAGGCCATGGTGATGAAATCACATTTAGAAGTGTTGGAGGAATATGAATCTTATCCGCGTAAATCTGAAATTTATGGCATTTCTTCACGTATTTACAGCAGTCAAACTCCATTGTCAGCCAATAGTAGCCTGCTCTCAACATCTTTCTAGCCATGGCATGTCCATTGGAATGAGTACCAAATGAACCCTCATGGACCTCAGTCATCAACAAGTCTGCTTCGTGTCTATCCACGCATCTGAGCAGAACCATGTCAAAATTTCTTTTATAAAGCACTTCGCCATTGAGGTAGAAACTGCCGACAGTCTCCTCAAAGTCTTCCTATCTTTCACAGATTCCCCAGGCGGGTAAACCTGGTTCTGAAGGAAATACTTAATATCGTAATACCATGGCTTATCATCTCCCACATCTTCAACTGCAAACACATGAGCTGGTCTATCCAATCGCATCACAGTGATATTGGGAACTTCATTCCACAATTTTACCAGAATCATCGAAGCAAGCGTAGCAAGAGCGTCTGCCATCCGATTCTCATCTTGAGGAATATGATGGAAGTCAACCTCAGTAAACAACGTTGAAATACTCCTCGCATAATCCCTATATGGAATAAGACCAGGCTGATTCGTCTCCCATTCACCCTTAATCTGATTAACTACAAGAGCCGAATCACCATAAACATCAAAGTGCTTGATCCTTAGATCAATATACTCTTCCAATCCCATAATACAGGCCTCATACTCAGCCATATTATTCGTGCATTTGAAAGTTAGCCATGCCGTAAAAGGAATATGTGTGCCCTGAGGAGTAATAATCACTGCCCCAATACCATTCCCATACTGATTTACAGCGCCATAATAACAGGCTTTGGCCCTTCATCGAGTGTAGGCTCATCGCAATCTTTCATTTTCAAATACAGAATCTCCTCATCTGGGAAATCATACTGAACTGACTGATAATCTTCAATAGGCTGGTGTGCCAAATGGTCAGCCAAGATACTACCTTTAATAGCCTTCTGAGCTCGATATTCAATATCATACTCAAATAACAACATCTGTCAACGGGCAATTCTCCCTGTTAAAGCAGGCTTCTCGAAGATGTACTTGATTGGGTCCATTCTGGATATCAACCAAGTCGTATGATTTATCATATACTGGCGTAAGCGCTTAGCAGCCCAAGCCAAAGCACAACATGTTTTCTCAAGCATTGAGTATCGAGACTCACAATCAGTGAACTTCTTGCTCAGGTAGTAAATAGCATATTCCGTCTTCCCTGATTCGTCTTGCTGACCCAAGACACAACCCATCGAGTCTTCAAGAACAGTCAGATACATGATCAAACGTCTTCCTTCCACGGGCGAAGATATAATCGGAGGTTCAGACAGATATTCTTTGGGCACTGGTGCCTCTTCTAAGAGGTCTTTGGGCACAGATACTCTTCAAGGAGGTCTTTAGCACTGGTGCCTCTTCTTGGAGGTCTTTGGGCACAAAAGTAAACACACAAAAACATTTCCTCCTATCGAGGTCTTCCAGCAAAGAAAGTAGTAAAATGCGGGAAAGATAAGGGGTTAAGAGATCTACCACACGGATAAAAATCCGAAGTAATAACAACTAAAGAAGCAAGAAACCCGGTGATCTCTCAAGCTAGCACCATCAAAGAAAGCAAGTCAGCAAGGTAATCAGAATAAATCTCCAAATGGTATCCCACAAATAAAGTGGAATACCAAGCAACCTATCTCTTCAAGAGTCATGTGAGCCCTCACAAAAACTCAACAAACAGGTTAGAGAAACAAGGTAGGGTGCAATCAAGAGTTGCACCAAACAGAAGAATCAAAATGTAACCACATGAATCATGCTATTAAAGTTCGCAAAAAAGCTCACAAAATGCAAACAAGGGTAGGAGGCATAAACCTCTTGTCAAACAAATGCATCAAAAGGGTATCAAAACTCAAAGTCAGGGGGCAAGGATCCACACATCAAGACATGACATACATACTAAAACATGTGCCCGAATGCAATAGAAAGCATGTCATAACAAACGCAAAACAGATTGGAGAGCAAACAGAAAAAACAGCTACTGTCGCGATCGCTACTGCTTCGCTTAGCAAAGGCTTAGCGAAGCTTCGCTGCAGGCTTGCCTAGCGAGGGGCCAGTGAACGCCTGCGGGTTCTGGGTTCTTCTTTGATAACAGTACGATTCCAGAAACCCCAAACCCTATTGTGCTCATTTCGGGAACTAAGTGATCAAACATTCAAGGTATTGCTCTACACATTCATGCACATCTAAACCCATATGCAAAACCTAATGATACCCACTCTCTCGGATTCAGTCATAATACCTCATGCTTCAGAAATTTCAGATTGAAAGTGTAAAGTAATGGGAATAAGGCAAACCTGATTGGAGAGGTCGAATGAAATTCAATTGTACGGTTGAGTTTGCAGAACAATCTTAGGGTTTATATGAGATGGAATGGGTTCTTTGCAGATGAGTTCCCTTCAGTCTCTGGAGGCTGCTCTGAATTAGTTATAATCTCTCTCTCTCTCTCTAGGGTTTTGTTTCACTGAAGTTTAGAATTTATACTCTGATTTTCGTGGCTTGGTGGGCTCAGAATGAGGGCAATTCAAGCCCGTGACTTTCTGTTATATTTTTTATTTTTAAAACGCGGGGCCTTCGCCTAGCGAAGGATCTGCTCGCCTAGCGAGCATGACAGTTCAGACTCTGGTGGCTCGCTAGGCAAACCATCCTGCTCGCCTAGATGAGGTGTTACCGGTTACCAGGTAACAAGCTCAATGAGACATGTGATCTGAACACCGACATAAGGGTCAGAGATACAACATGCTCGGAAAGAACTGAATATCTTAGATCGGTATAAGGGTGAGAGATATAAAGACTCCAAAATCATCTGAGGAAGACCTAAAAATGTATATTTCAACTCAGGAAAATCTGACTCCATAGGGGACAAAAGTCATAATAGGGAGTAGAAGGATGGCACACCAGGGATACCGGTTACTGGGCATATAATAGGTGACCAACCAAGGCGTGAATTGGGGAATATTCCCAAAACACTCATCATCCAAAAAGAGGGAAAAAAGCAAACTCGATTAAGGGATGGACACTCGATTCCGCAATGGGGAAACGAATCTTACTCAACTGGGGAAGAACAAAAGGCTTCGACCGAAGAGTGCATGAGATATACTATATATTACCGTCAGAACGTAGATAGTATACTCGCATGGAAGATTATCCACAACCGGTTACTGGGTTAATAAAGGATAAATCGACCATCAAAGAGAAAGGCATCGGGATACCAAAACTAGGTATATAATGATGACTAATTCAGGAGAGAAACAATCGTTACCAACAACAACAGGGTAGACGAAAGATGACCCATTGGGGATAAATTGCGCAAACATGGAAATTATCCAGGCAAAAGAGGGAATATCAACACCGAAAATTGGATAATGATAACCATTAAGGAGGGGATTACATCTACCGGATACTGGGTAGAAAACCATAGAAAAGTAACTATCATCGACTAGGATGAGCAACAAGGTTAACTCTGCAAAGGGGAGAAAGTAGGATTCACAACTACCGGTACAAGGGTAGAAAACCACAGGCTCCGCCGGGGATAGGATGGATAGTTAGTGGTTACTGAGAAATTGTTCATCTATACCACGGGGAAATATAAGAAACAGTCACAGGAGGCCAATTTAGGATCAAACCAAAGAGGCGAACTGAATCAAGACTCGTCCTAATGAGGATATAACTCAATAGGGAAACCCATCCAAATATAAGTGTTGGGAGGAAGCAAAAACAACCGTCGTCCATGAGGATATAACTCAGTGGGGAATGCGGAAGGAAAGATAAACACTTTCTGCTTAAGGGCCCGACTCTCTATATCGAGGGATCAGACACTGACATCTTGCTTGGAAATATATTACCAACTAGCAGAGGATAACAAACAAAACATATATGGAAAAAATGTAATATGAATATCCAAATGTTTGGAAATATGTGCACATATGCGTGGTTTATGTATGATGAATGCTGACAAACATACATTTCTAACACAAACAGCTCCAAAGGAATAGGCACACAGCCGTCCGGTACTACATCTCAAGACAGAAAGCCCAAAATCACCAGAGAGTATCCAATCCGCCGGGGATAAGATACCGGAAAACAATAATGTCTCTGCAGGGGATGAATCATCAGTCAATCCGGCTGGGGAAAAGAGTTATAAGGGGACCACATCCACCACATGAGCAACTCTACTGGGGAGTCCAAAGGGATTCTATAGAATCAACCACCAAGTACCGTACTCATCAAAGAGATCACATATGCTGTGGAAAAAAAAGGTTGCTACCACACTGAAGAGGAGAGTGGTGAACATCTTAACAAGCATACCACTCAGTAGGATAAACAATAAAAAGGGGCTCCGGAGGAAGAAGATACAGTCATGCCAGCAATATGAACAACTGTCTTAACCTGTTGGGGATCATACCATCCTTGGGAGAGCACTGAGGACCCCCTAAGTATCTTTTGTCATTGTGAATGTTCATTTTGTTTAAAAACAAGTTATATAAGATTCATTTTCTCAAAATAATGATATTTTCTCAATTAAAAGCATGCAAAACATTTGTTGAAATAGAAACAAATAAGAGTGCAAATAATTGGATAAAGGCTCGAATTTATTTGATGGAATGGTAGCCTGCAAATGGCAAGACCCCATAGATCTTTACAAGTTTGAAATTGGTGATATATATTGGAAAAGGGCTACATTGAACATAATGACCATTTCTCCACCAATTCTGAATTTGATGTATTCGAAGCTTTGGTTGATGACGAATGAACAAGAATCTCCGACGGATGACAGATGTAGAACAAAGTCTTGTCAGGATGTAGTTACTTGCCAAATCCCTAATTTTTTCCTAGATTGCCCCAGGGTGAGGTGCTCAATCTAGCAGGATACAGATATTCATTTATTTTTTCATGTCTCTAACTTTTGCCTGGACCGCCCTTTCGGGTTTTCAATCCACCGAGACGCTCATTTTTGCCTAAGCCGTCCTTTCGGGTTTTCAACTTAGCGAGCAATTCTGTTTTTATTTTTTAGGCGAAGTATTTCTTGACTGCATATGAGTTCACAAGACGAGTGAAATCCTCCCCATCCATAGTTGTAAGTATCAAAGCACCGCCTGAAAAGGCTCTCTTAACAACATATGGACCTTCATAGTTTGGAGTCCACTTGCCTCTGGAATCGGGCGCGAAAGACAAGACTTTCTTGAGCACAAGGTCACCCTCTCGGAACACACGAGGCTTGACCCTCTTATCAAAAGCTTTCTTCATTCTCTGTTGATACAACTGACCATGGCACATGGCAGTCAATCTCTTCTCTTCTATTAAATTCAGCTGGTCATAACGACTCTGAACCCATTCAGCATCAATCAACTTGGCCTCCATCAAGACTCTCATTGATGGGATCTCCACATCTTCTAGGAGTTCCGCCTCCATGCCATAAACAAGAGAGAAAGGGGTTGCCCCTGTTGAAGTGCGAACTGATGTACGATAACCATGCAAAGCAAATGGCAACATCTCATGCCAATCCTTGTACGTAACAACCATCTTCTGAATAATTTTCTTGATGTTCTTGTTAGCGGCTTCAACAACCCCATTCATCTTGGGTGTATAGGGAGAAGAATTATGATACGCAATTTTGAACTCGCTACACAGCTCTTTCATCATCTTATTGTTCAAGTTAGATCCATTATCAGTAATGATCTTGTCTGGCACACCATATCGGCATATGAGTTGGTTCTTGATAAACTTCACAACCACCTGCCTGGTCACATTTGCATACGATGCCGCTTCAACCCACTTGGTGAAGTAATCAATGGCTACAAGAATAAAACGGTGATCGTTCGACGCTTTCGGCTCTATCATGCCGATCATGTCGATTCCCCACATGGAGAAAGGCCATGGTGATGAAATCACATTTAGAAGTGTTGGAGGAATATGAATCTTATCCGCGTAAATATGAAATTTATGGCATTTCTTCACGTATTTGCAGCAGTCAGACTCCATTGTCAGCCAATAGTAGCCTGCTCTCAACATCTTTCTAGCCATGGCATGTCCATTGGAATGAGTACCAAATGAACCCTCATGGACCTCAGTCATCAACAGGTCTGCTTCGTGTCTATCCACGCATCTGAGCAGAACCATGTCAAAATTTCTTTTATAAAGCACTTCGCCATTGAGGTAGAAACTACCGACAGTCTCCTCAAAGTCTTCCTATCTTTCACAGATTCCCCAGGCGGGTAAACCTGGTTCTGAAGGAAATACTTAATATCGTAATACCATGGCTTATCATCTCCCACATCTTCAACTGCAAACACATGAGCTGGTCTATCCAAGCGCATCACAGTGATATTGGGAACTTCATTCCACAGTTTTACCAGAATCATCGAAGCAAGCGTAGCAAGAGCGTCTGCCATCCGATTCTCATCTTGAGGAATATGATGGAAGTCAACCTCAGTAAACAACGTTGAAATCCTCCTCGCATAATCCCTATATGGAATAAGACCAGGCTGATTCGTCTCCCATTCACCCTTAATCTGATTAACTACAAGAGCCGAATCACCATAAACATCAAAGTGCTTGATCCTTAGATCAATATACTCTTCCAATCCCATAATACAGGCCTCATACTCAGCCATATTATTCGTGCATTTGAAAGTTAGCCTTGCCGTAAAAGGAATATGTGTGCCCTGAGGAGTAATAATCACTGCCCCAATACCATTCCCATACTGATTTACAGCGCCATAATACCAGGCTTTGGCCCTTCATCGAGTGTAGGCTCATCGCAATCTTTCATTTTCAAATACAGAATCTCCTCATCTGGGAAATCATACTGAACTGACTGATAATCTTCAATAGGCTGGTGTGCCAAATGGTCAGCCAAGATACTACCTTTAATAGCCTTCTGAGCTCGATATTCAATATCATACTCAAATAACAACATCTGCCAACGGGCAATTCTCCCTGTTAAAGCAGGCTTCTCGAAGATGTACTTGATTGGGTCCATTCTGGATATCAACCAAGTCGTATGATTTATCATATACTGGCGTAAGCGCTTAGCAGCCCAAGCCAAAGCACAACATGTTTTCTCAAGCATTGAGTATCGAGACTCACAATCAGTGAACTTCTTGCTCAGGTAGTAAATAGCATATTCCTTCTTCCCTGATTCGTCTTGCTGACCCAAGACACAACCCATCGAGTCTTCAAGAACAGTCAGATACATGATCAAACGTCTTCCTTCCACGGGCGGAGATATAATCGGAGGTTCAGACAAATATTCTTTGGGCACTGGTGCCTCTTCTTGGAGGTCTTTGGGCACAGATACTCTTCATGGAGGTCTTTAGCACTGGTGCCTCTTCTTGGAGGTCTTTGGGCACAAAAGTAAACACACAAAAACATTTCCTCCTATCGAGGTCTTCCAGCTAAGAAAGTAGTAAAATGCGGGAAAGATAAGGGGTCAAGAGATCTACCACACGGATAAAAATCCGAAGTAATAACAACTAAAGAAGCAAGAAACCCGGTGATCTCTCAAGCTAGCACCATCAAAGAAAGCAAGTCAGCAAGGTAATCAGAATAAATCTCCAAATGGTATCCCACAAATAAAGTGGAATACCAAGCAACCTATCTCTTCAAGAGTCATGTGAGCCCTCACAAAAACTCAACAAACAGGTTAGAGAAACAAGGTAGGGTGCAATCAAGAGTTGTACCAAACAGAAGAATCAAAATGTAACCACATGAATCATGCTATTAAAGTTCGCAAAAAAGCTCACAAAAAGCAAACAAGGGTAGGAGGCATAAACCTCTTGTCAAACAAATGCATCAAAAGGGTATCAAAACTCAAAGTCAGGGGGCAAGGATCAACACATCAAGACATGACATACATACTAAAACATGTGCCCGAATGCAATAGAAAGCATGTCATAACAAACGCAAAACAGATTGGAGAGCAAACAGAAAAAACAGCTACTGTTGCGATCGCTACTGCTTCGCTTAGCGAAGGCTTAGCGAAGCTTCGCTGCAGGCTTGCCTAGCGAGGGGCTAGCGAACGCCTGCGGGTTCTGGGTTCTTCTTTGATAACAGTACGATTCCAGAAACCCCAAACCCTATTGTGCTCATTTCGGTAACTAAGGGATCAAACATTCAAGGTATTGCTCTGCACATTCATGCACATCTAAACCCATATGCAAAACCTAATGATACCCACTTTCTCGGATTCAGTCATAATACCTCATGCTTCAGAAATTTCAGATTGAAAGCGTAAAGTAATGGGAATAAGGCAAACCTGATTGGAGAGGTCGAATGAAATTCAATTGTACGGTTGAGTTTGCAGAACAATCTTAGGGTTTATATGAGATGGAATGGGTTCTTTGCAGATGAGTTCCCTTCAGTCTCTGGAGGCTGCTCTGAATTAGTTATAATCTCTCTCTCTCTCTCTCTAGGGTTTTGTTTCACTGAAGTTTAGAATTTATACTCTGATTTTCGTGGCTTGGTGGGCTCAGAATGAGGGCAATTCAAGCCCGTGACTTTCTGTTATATTTTTTATTTTTAAAACGCGTGGCCTTCGCCTAGCGAAGGATCTGCTCGCCTAGCGAGCATGACAGTTCAGACTCTGGTGGCTTGCTAGGCAAACCATCCTGCTCGCCTAGCGAGCGTGACAGTTCAAGTCATCTTTCAAAATTTGAAACCCGTGCGCTGGACCTTTGTTCCTTCAAGAGTAATATGCCGAATGATGAATAGGCTTCATTTGAACATGTTGGAAGTAACTCAAGTCATTCCCTAGCCATTTGACCTTCAGTTGACCAACAACTGACTTTTGACTTCAAAGTTGAATACAAACTTCCTCGAGTGTTGAGAAAGACCCCAGTCGATGCACAATTTCCCTTGTGTTGATTGATCCTTCAGATAGAACCCCCAAAGTGACTTGGATGATATCCAAGCTTCTTGGACGACAAACTCTTGGAGCTGATTCTGATTGACATGATAAAATGCAATATGAAATGTTAAATGACCTAGAATGAATGCATGAATGAGGAGGGCAAATTTGAGGTGCTACAGCTGACCCTATTCAATCAACTGTGAACCTGAACGGATGAAAGCAGCGGCTATCAGACTTTCAAGGTAAATAGGGATTGAATACCAAAAGAACCGGAGAATTTGCACTCTGCAGGTGACTAATCAAGGAAAGCGGGGCCATTTACCGATGGCGGCTTCGAAACAGATTTGATATTACCGATATCAAAGAAAGCGAGGCCATTTACCGATGGCGGCTTCAAAACAAATTTGATATTTACCGATATCAAAGAAAGCAAGGCCATTTATCGATGGCGGCTTTAAAACAAATTTGATATTTACCGATATCAAAGAAAGCGGGGCCATTTATCGATGGAGGCTTCAATTTTTTGTTGATATTTACCGATATCAAAGAAAGCGCTACACGACCAGACATATTCCAATGACTGGGAAGGAACTCGATGTTTACCGACATCGAACAATGATGTTTAGAAGTGAAACAAGACCAGACATTTACTGATGATTGGGAAGGAACTCGATGTTTACCGACATCGAACAAAGATGTTTATAGACACCAAGGAAAGAATACATTTATGAAACGAAACCATTTACCAATGGCGACAATGAAATACTCGATATTTACGGGTAGCGAAACTGATGGGGAATCTTAAACGACAAAACCATTTGCCGATGGTTAACAAGCGGCTGATGTTTTGCGACATCGAACAACGATGCTTACCGACACCAAAAAAGAAAGGGACACACACGGGTGTTGACAAAACGATTTTCTTTTGTAGACATCATGAGAGATATGCCATTTACTGATGGCCAACGATTGGAATTCGACGTTTACCGACATCGAAAGATGATGTTTGCCGACATCAAAGGAAAGCACAGACATTTACGGGGATCAACACGACACTTAACGGTATCGCAAGGATGACATTTACATATGTCAAAATAAGGCAGATACTTACTGGTGACTTTACTGGGGAGAGAATCAAGCTTTCCTTTCACGGACTGGTGAGAAAATAAATCTCACTGGGATTATCGATTCTGAATGTTTCCAAGAGCGACTGCTGCAAATGTGTTACACTAATGTTGAAAAAAGATTCGTCTCTTCTTGGGATATGACCCAATCTAGTTTAATACATGTATGCATATGTTTGAGTTTTCCATGGCGTAATGCTCCATACTGAATGGAAATGCTATGCGATTTGAGAATGCGAATTCAAATGATGATTACTACATGCAAGATGCAAAGGGAGGAAAACTCCTGCTAGGAAAGCAAATGATCACTTTACTGAGTACACAATTTCTGATCCGATCTTCCAACTCTGTGGGGAGATACAACAATTCTGCTAAGGATACTTACTGATCTGACATTCTCGGAACGGTAGAGAAACTAACTCAATTGGGAGTCACTTGTTGGAAAAACACCAACCTCTCGACCATGCTGGGGAAACAAATTCTGAACTCGACTTAGACGACCCAACTTCTTACACGACTGGACAGTGTTGAAACAAAATGGTCTTCCTTCGAACAAACTTTGGCTCATCTGCTTTAGCCATCAATCAAAGATAGAAACCTGCAAAACGGCAAAACATACATGCCCCTAGGGGATCGTATGGACAAAATATACTCAAGTGTACTCAACATTCAAAATGATTTTCAAATGTTTTATCTTTCCGCACGTCATTGTCTAGCCTTCATGTTTTGAGATGCAATGTTTATCAAATATTCGGACGTTTCTTTGCAAACAAAGCAGTAAGAATAAAAAACGAGAGAGCAATTTGACTGAATAGCGACTTTTATTGATTGAAAAAGGCCTATAAAGGAAAATACATCAGGAAGCAATTCCTAGGAAGAGGTAATTGCGCCAAAAGAGAAAATAAACTATCCTATTGGCAATGTGAACACGGTATTCCTCTATTTTCCAATTCTGTTATGACTCATAGATCTTCAATTTCCCCCGAACTCTTTGCTTTCTGAGAAGAATGATTGGACCGATCATATCCTTCTAGATGGTAGACACTGAAACTCGATGAAGTACAGATAACTCAGACTGTAGTCTTCACTTTAATCCCTCTTTTGCCTGGACCTCCTTTTCAAGTTTTCGATCCACCAGGATACCCATTTTTGCCTAAGCCGCCTTTTCAGGCTTTCGACTTACCCCGGTACATATTATTTTTATTCTTTATCCCTAACTTTTGCCCGAACCTTTTTCTTTTCCCTTTTATTTTTGGTTCGCCGAGATGCCCTTTTTTGCCTGGACTTTCTTTCTTTGTCGAGCGGGTCAGTTTATGCGAAGTATTTTTTGACTACATCTGAATTCACAGGAGATGGAAAATCTTCACCATCCATAGTTGTAAGCATCAAGGCTCCACCAGAAAATACCTTTTTAACAACATATGGACCTTCATAATTTGGAGTCCACTTGCCCTTGTTATCTGTACCGGGAGGAAGGATCCTCTTCAAAACTAAGTCACCTATCTGATAGCTTCGAGGACGCACTTTCTGATCAAAGGCCTTCTTCATTCTTCTCTGATATAGTTGTCCATGGCACACAGCTGCTAATCGCTTTTCCTCAATCAAATTTAACTCATCCAACCTGGCTTGAATCCACTCAGCCTCGTCAAGTTTTACATCCATCATCACCCTCAAAGAAGGGATTTCAACTTCTACTGGCAAGACTGCCTCCATGCCATACACAAGTGAATACGGAGTTGCCTCAGTTGACGTATGCACTGATGTATGACACCCATGCAAAGCGAAAGGCAACATCTCATGCCAATCCTTGTACGTCATAACCATCTTTTGCACAATCTTCTTAATGTTCTTGTTTGCCGCCTCTATAGTACCATTCATCTTTGGTCTGTAAGGAGAAGAATTGTGGTGTTCGATCTTAAAGTCTTTGCAAAGCTCTTTCATCATCTTGTTATTGAGATTCAAACCATTATCAGTGATGATCCTCTCAGGAACCCCATAACGACAGATAATTTCTTTCTTAATGAATCGAGCCACCACTTGTCTGGTAACATTGGCATAGGAAGCTGCTTCCACCCACTTGGTAAAGTAATCAATCACGACTAGGATGAAACGATGCCCATTAGAAGCAGTAGGTTCAATCTTTCCAATCATATCGATGCCCCACATTGCGAATGACCAAGGAGAATTCATAACATTCAGAGGGTTTGGTGGTACATGCACTTTATCTGCATAGATCTGACATTTGTGGCACTTCCGAGCGTATTTGAAACAATCAGACTCCATGGTTATCCAGTAATAACTGGCTCTTAACAACTTCTTGGCCATTGCATGACCACCAACATGGGTACCGAAAGGTCCCTCGTGTACTTCCTGCATTAACATGTCTGCTTCGTGTCTAACCACGCATCTGAGCAGAACCATGTCAAAGTTCCTTTTGTACAGCACATCATCCTTGTTCAAGTAAAAGCTTCCAGCTAGCCTTCTCAATGTCTTCTTTTCATTCTTTGACGCTCCTTCAGGATACTCTTGGCTTTTGAGGAAATTCTTAATATCATAAAACCACGGTTTCTCATCAATAATAGACTCGGCTGCAAACACATACACCGGCCTCTCGAGTCGATTCACAGCAACGTGTGGCACATGATTAAGCCAATGAACTTTAATCATGGAAGATAATATGGCCAAGGCATCAGCCATTTGATTTTCATCTCGGGGTACATGATACAACTTTACTGTCTTGAAGAAAGTCAGGATCCTTCTGGTGTAATCTCTATAAGGAATCAAATGCGGCTGATGAGTATTCCTGTCTCCATTGACTTGGTTAATCACTAGAGCCGAATCTCCATAAATGTCCATGGTTTTGATCCTTAGATCGATGGCTTCCTCAATCCCCATGATACAGGCCTCGTACTCAGCTTCGTTGTTGGTTACTTCAAAAGTCAATCTGGCGGAAAAAGGTATGTGTGCACCTTTAGGATTAATGAGTACTGCCCCAACACCATTTCCATTCACATTTACCGCCCCATCAAACATCAGTGTCCACTTGTCATCGAGATCCGGTCCTTCCTCGACAAGAGGCTCTTCACAATCTTTCATCTTTAAGTACATGATATCTTCATCGAGGAATTCAAACATCATCGGCTGATAGTTATCAATTGGCTGCTCGACAAGGTAATCAGACAGAATACTACCCTTGATGGCCTTTTGCGACGTGTACTGGATATCATACTCTGTCAAAATCATCTGCCAACGAGCCACTCGTCCGGTAAGAGCCGGCTTTTCAAAGATATACTTTACTGGGTCCATCTTAGAAATCAACAAGGTAGTATGGTTCAACATATACTGTCTTAGTCGGCGAGCAACCCATGCCAAAGCGCAACAAGTTTTCTCGAGCAGCGAATATCTTGTTTCACAGTCGGTAAACTTTTTGCTAAGGTAGTATATTGCATGCTCTTTTCGACCAGACTCGTCATGCTGTCCCAATACACACCCCATTGAATTCTCTGTTACTGAAAGGTACATTATCAAAGGCCTCCCGGAACTAGAGGTATGAGAATTGGAGGTTTCTGCAAATATTCTTTTATCTTATCAAAAGCCTTTTGACAATCATTGTTCCACCTGATTGCTTGATCTTTTCTTAGCAATTTAAATATCGGTTCGCATGTAACTATTAGATGAGATATGAACCGGGCAATGTAGTTCAGCCTCCCTAAAAACCCACGAACCTGCTTTTCCGTTCTTGGTTCAGGCATTTCTTGAATAGCTTTTACTTTCGCTGGATCAACCTCAATCCCATTCTCACTGACAATGAAACCTAACAACTTTCCAGATCTTACCCCAAATGTACACTTGTTTGGATTCAGCCTCAGTTTGAACTTTCTCAATCTTTCAAACAACTTTTGCAAGTTTACCAAGTTCTCCTCTTCTGTCTGAGACTTCACAATCATATCATCCACGTACACTTCAATTTCTTTGTGCATCATGTCATGAAAGAGAGTTGTCCTAGCTCTTTGGTAAGTAGCACCGGCGTTCTTCAACCCAAATGGCATTACCTTATAACAGAACATGCCCCAAGGTGTAATGAATGTCGTCTTCTCCATGTCTTCTGGCGCCATCTTGATCTGATTATAGCCAGAAAATCCATCCATGAAAGAGAAAACCGAGGACTGAGCAGTGTTATCGACCAATACATCAATGTGACGTAATGGGAAGTCATCTTTCGGATTGGCTCTGTTTAAATCTCGGTAATCGACACACATCCTGACTTTACCATCCTTCTTCGACACGGGTACGATGTTGGCCACCCAAGGGGGATAATTGGTAACTGCTAGAAAACCTGCATCCAACTGTTTCTGGACCTCCTCTTTGATCTTGACAGCCTATCAGGACTAGTTCTGCGAAGCTTCTGCTTTACCGAAGGACAATCTTCTCAGAGCGGTAGCCTGTGCACCACAATATATGTATCCAAACCAGGCATATCTTGATACGACCATGCGAATACATCCATATATTCTTGCACCATATCAATCATCCCTCTCTTGACCTTTTCCTCTAAAGCAGCCCCTATCTTGATCTCTTTCTTTGCATCCTCAGTACCAAGGTTAATGACTTCCAACTCTTCCTGATGAGGTTGAATGACCCTTTCCTCCTGTTTCAATAATCTGGCCATTCTTTGGGGAGTTCACAATCTTCTTCACTCTCCTCTTCGGCTTGGTAAATGGGATTATCAAAGTCATACTGAGCCATAACGTAACTGTTTTTAATGGAATCTGCAAGATCAATTTCTATCTGAAGAGTAACTTGGACTATTTCTTCAGCAGTCCAGTTTTTGATCTTCTCCCCTGGAGCACACGGGCGCACCCAATTATCCATATCACAATCGCTGTCACCGTCTTCATTGTCTGTTGCAAAGACATCCCCGTGATTCATCACTCCAGCACTAGTGAAAGTACACGGCCCTTTCTGATCCCGGACACCCTGCTCTAATGATTGAAAAGGCTGATAACCAATGCCAAACATGTCTTCTTTTACGGGCACATCAATCATCTTTCCCCAGCCTTCCGCATTACCTGAATGAATGACCTCTAGAGCTTGTTTATAGGACGCAATCGAGGTACCTGGTTTCTTCTGTTCAACAAAAGCAACCTTTTCAATACTAACAGTCTCAAAAGCTTGACATAGAGTTTCATGAATTTCGCCATCCATCTCCACATATTTGAAGGAGGATAAATGGCTCACAAAGATGTCCTCTTCGCCACACACGGTCACAACTTGACCATCCCACAGATATTTTAGCTTTAGGTGGAGAGTCGAAGAAACTGCTCCGGCTCCATGTATCCAGGGACGCCTTAACAGACAACTATATGCTGGTTGAATATCCATCACATAGAAGACAATATTAAACACTTCTGGGCCGATCTTCACGGGCAACGTGACTTCACCACAAACTGATCGCTTGGATCCATCAAAAGCACGGACAACAAGATCACTTGGTGTGAGAACAACGCCTTCGACCTCAAGCTTACTCAGAGCCTTTTTGGGCAGCACATTCAAAGAAGAACCGGTATCAACCAAAACATGCGACAAAACCGCGCCTTTGCATTCCATCGTGATATGCAGAGCTCTATTGTGATTGCGACCCTCAGGTGTCAAGTCTAGATTCGTGAATCCTAAACCATGTCTCGCGTTAACATTTTCTATAACACCTTCAAGCTGGTTAACAGAAATCTCTTGAGGCACATAAGCCATATTCAACATTTTCAACAGGGCATTACGATGTGCCTCGGAACACATCAATAGAGAGAAAATAGAGATTTTTGACGGTGTCTGGTTCAACTGATCCACGATCTTGTAATCACTCTTCTTGATAATTCTCATAAATTCCTCCATGTCCTTCTCAAAAGAACCCTCGGACACTTCCTCTCGCACTGGTTCTTCTTCAACTACAACTTGTTTTCCTTTTGTTCTAGCAAGAGCCTCAGCATTGTTATCCTTCGGAAACTGTGGTGCAAACAAACGACCACTTCTTGTAAATCCTCCGGGTCCTCCCACATTACCCACAGCCGAACCAACTGTTACTGGAGTCTGATTTACTGATCTGGTCTGATTCTCTGGTCTTCTATTTCTGCAAAAAGCATTGTCATATTGCCACGGAATTGCTCTACTATTCTCATAAAGTCTTCCACCAGAAGCAGCAATGGTGGTAGGGGTACTGATAGTTACTAGAGAATTAATTACGGGAACACCAACAGTCACTGGAGTACCAATAGTCACGGGCTCACTAATAGTTCTTGGAGCAGGTATAGGACCTTTTGACGGTGTAAAGTAAATGGTAACAGTCGATACCTCTTCACGGTCTTTCACTACTCGATCAAATTGTAAACAACCTTCATTCATGAATTCCTGGATACCTTCTTTCAATTTCACACAACCGTTTTCATGATTACCACAATCTGAACAATTCTTGTCACATCCCGGGAATACTCCCCCTCTCAGCAGACGTTCCTTCACTACAATCAGCGAAATCTGAACATCATTAACATTGACTACCAAGTTCAAATTTTCCCCATCTTCCACACTGTTTACTCTGGGCCCTCCATGCTGAGGCATAGGATTATTCACCACATTCAGAGTAGGAGCAAAGTTAATCGTCTTGGCATCAATCAAATCTTGAACTTTATGGTGAAAATCTCTACAATTCTCGATGTGGTGCCCTGGCGCACCAGAATGAAAATCACAACGGACATTAGCATCATAACCAGCGGGAATCCTTGTTAACGGAGCCATAGTACGAAGTTCAACAAACTTTAACCTGAGTAGTTCAGGGAGTAATTAAGCATAAGTCATTGGCAACGGATCAAAATGACGATCTGGCATTCTTTATCTTGGTTGGAATTGGCGTTGTTGTTACTGTTGTGGTTGTCCCCTTTGTTGTTGTTGAGGTTGGGTTGCTGGGATAGTCACAACAACAACTTGACGGTATTGTTGTCCTCTGTTTCCATTTCTCAGATTATGTATAGCATTTGTGTCACCCTCTCTCCTTCTGGGTGCCCCTAAAAATGGTTTCTTAGCACTTGAAGAACTTGAAGAACAAGGGTCTTGGATTTTTCCCGCTTTGGTAAGACCTTCAGTTCTTTCTCCGCAAATCACAAAATCCAAAAAACTACCAAATGGGCAACTTCCCATACGATCCATGAATACACCTTGCAGGGTTCCAATGAACATATCAGTCAATTCTCTCTCCATCATCGGAGGTTGCACTCTCGCAGCTAGTTCACGCCACCTCTGGGCGTCTTCCTTGAAACTCTCACCGGTCTTTTGAAGCAAACTCTGCAACTGGGTTCTGCTCGGAGCCATGTCCATGTTATGCTTGTACTGCCTCAGAAAGGCTTCACCTAACTCTCTCCAGCTTCTAACAGATTCTTTTCTCAAGTCCATGTACCAATCCAAAGATGCTCCAGACAAGCTGTCTTTGAAAAAGTACATCCACATCTTTTCATCATCAGTATAAGCGGATATTTTCCGGTAGTAAGCTTGCGCGTGAGTTCGGGGACAAGAAGTGCCATTGTACTTGTCGAAAGGCGGCGCTTTGAACTTGTACGGGGTCCTCAACCCATCAACTAAACCCATATTAGAAACATCAAAACCCAAAGAATTCTGGCACTCCATGGCGCGAATCTTTTCAACAAGGGCGTCGACCTTTCTATCTCTCTCTTCCGCCCTTCCAAATTCATCATCATCAGTGGGAATAATGAACATATCTTCTTGCTTGTCAACCAAATGAGAAGGATGGTGAACTGGAGCACGTGCCGCTCGAGCATTAGCAGCCTCTGTAATGATGGGTTGTCCATTGATTCTAATACCACACAATTCGTCACCATTAGCATGGTTGTTGACAGGGTTGGTAACAGCAGCGTCATCGACAGGGGTCCCTTCTGGCGGATTCTGACTGACAGGGGGAATCACAGTTTCTTGTCTCTGGACCAAGGCTCGGAGTTCCTCTTGCCCTTGCATTACCCCTTGCATCATACTCATGAACTGGGCCATGTTGGTCCTCATCTCTGCTAGATCTGCTTGAAAGCTTTCCATTACTTTCTGCTGGTTTCTGCGGGTACCGTACCGGTGAATTCCTGAATCAGATATCCACACGGATAAAAATCCGAAGTAATAACAACTAAAGAAGAAAGAAACCCGGTGATCTCTCGAGCTGATACCATCAAAGAAAGCAAGTCAGCAAAGTAATCGGAATAAATCTCCAAATGGTATCCCACAAATAAAGTGGAATAGCAAGCAAGCTATCGCTTCAAGAGTCATGTGAGCCCTCACAAAAACTCAACAAACCGGTTAGAGAAACAAGGTAGGGTGCAATCAAGAGTTGCACCAAACAGAAGAATCAAAATGTAACCACATGAATCATGCTATTAAAGTTCACAAAAAAGCTCACAAAAAGCAAAAAAGGATAGGAGGCATAAACCTCTTGTCAAACAAATGCATCAAAATGGTATCAAAACACAAAGTCAGGGGGCAAGGATCCACACATCAAGACATGACATACATACTAAAATATGTGCCCAGATGCAATAGAAAGCATGTCATCACAAACGCAAAATAGACTGGAGAGCAAACAGAAAAAATAGCTACTGTTGCGATCGCTACTGCTTCGCTTAGCGAAGGCTTAGCGAAGCTTCGCTGCAGGCTCGCCTAGCGAGGGGCTAGCGAATGCCTGCGGGTTCTGGGTTCTTCTTTGATAACAGTACGATTTCAGAAACCCCAAACCCTATTATGCTCATTTTGGGAACTAAGTGATCAAACATTCAAGGTATTGCTCTGCACATTCATACACATCTAAACCCACATGCAAAACCTAATGATACCCACTCTCTCGGATTCAGTCATAATACCTCATGCTTCAGAAATTTCAGATTGAAAGCGTAAAGTAACGGGAATAAGGCAAACCTGATCGGAGAGGTCGAATGAAATTGAATTGTACGGTTGGGTTTGTAGAACAATCTTAGGGTTAATATGAGATGGAATGGGTTCTTTGCAGATGAGTTCCCTTCAGTCTCTGGAGGCTGCTCTGAATTAGTTAGAATCTATCTCTCTCTCTCTCTCTAGGGTTTTGTTTCAATGAAGTTTAGAATTTATACTCTGATTTTCCTGGCTTGGTGGGCTCAGAATGAGGGCAATTCAAGCCCGTGACTTTCTATTATATTTTTTATTTTTAAAACGCGTGGGCTTCGCCTAGGGAAGGATCTGCTTGCCTAGCGAGCATGACAGTTCAGACTCTGGTGGCTCGCTAGGCGAACCATCCTGCTCGCCTAGCGAGCGTGACAGTCCAAGTCATCTTTCCAAATTTGTAACCCGTGCGCTTGACCTTTGTTCCTTCAAGAGTAATATGCCGAATGATGAATAGGCTTCATTTGAACATGTTGGAAGTAACTCAAGTCATTCCCTAGCCATTTGACCTTCAGTTGACCAACAACTGACTTTTGACTTCACAGTTGAATACAAACTTCCTCGAGTGTTGAAAAAGACCCAAGTCGATGCACAATTTCCTTGTGTTGATTAATCCTTCAGATAGAACTCACAAAGTGACTTGGATGATATCCAAGCTTCTTGGACGACAAACTCTTGGAGCTGATTTTGATTGACATGATAAAATGCAATATGAAATGTTAAATGACCTAGAATGAATGCATGAATGAGAAGGGCAAATTTGAGGTGCTATAGATATGTCATGATTTAATCTACACATGTGATTTTATGCTTGTTTTAGAAATAGATAAAAGTGTGAAGTGATGTGCAACTATCTGGAAGTGTTTATTTGTTTTTTTTTAATTTATTTTTAGATTACCATTTTTCCAGAAAAAATAGCAAAACAATAAAAACGACAATCTGGAAATAAAATAACATTTTCATTGATTTAATTCTTGAAACACAAGCCCAAACATTGTCACTTTCTCCTTAGGCATAACGAAAGGATTTTTGTTTTGAAAAAAAATAGACAACAAAATATTACTTTGAAATGTGAACAACAACAGGAACACCAACAGAGGTCCAGTTTTGGCGAATTACTCTGCGAGATACGAAGTCGGCCGTAACATCTTTGGGATTGTCTTCCATAATGGCATTGGTTTCAGCTGCTTCGTCTTCTGACCCCGAGATGTATTTAAGTTCTTTATGATGAGGAACGTAAAGAGGAACATATGCATCTTCCGCCTCAAGATCATATTCAGGATCGTCGCAGTAGGGTTCCCATGGGGATTCATTATCCTCACTGACGACACTAACTTCTGGCAAAGTGGGATTGATGAACCCTCAACTATGGAAAGTTTCTTTGATTGAACGAACATATCTACTTCCTTCTGCAATCTTCTTTGAAGTAGGAGAAAAGACTAAACCCTCTCGGTGTTTGTTTTCTGGGAGATCCAAAATTGTTCCCCAACCATCGGTTATACCATCATTTACTAGCCGTTGTGCATCCTTGAATGAAGAGGTGGATACTCCTCTCTTTATTAAATGTTTGTCAATCAAAGAAAGGGCTTGGAATTGAGTTCCAACAGCTTCTTCAGGTTCAAGATAAGAGAAAGATGATAAGTGAGTCACAACCAGTGTTTTCTTCCCACAGACTGTCACTAGCTTCCTGCTCTTCACAAATTTAAACTTCTGATGCAGAGTGGAAGTGACTGACCCAACTTCATGGATCCAAGGTCGATCCAATAAACAACTATATGCAGCTTCTATGTTTATCACCTGGAATGTTATCTGGAAAGTATGAGGTCTGATGGTCATAGGAAGGTTAACTTTTCCAATGATTGTTTTTTTGGAACCATCAAAAGCTTTGACAATAATCCCGCTACTCCTCATATGAGCACCTTGAAAAGAAAGTCTAGAAAGTGTCGACTTCGGCATGACATTGAGAGAAGAGCTTGTATCCACTAACACACTTGATAAAGAGTCATTCATACACTTGATTGAGATATTTAGTGACATGTTATGATTTCTTCCTTCTTCGGGGAGCTCTTCATTACTGAAACTCAAGTTGTTGTAGGTCGTGATGTTAGCGACGATACCATCAAATTGTCCAACCGTCACATCATGGTCTACATAAGCTTGTTCTAAGACATTCTACAAAGCTTTACGGTGAGCCTCAGAGTTCATCAACAAAGATAGCACATATATCTTGGAAGGTGCATGCAGTAATTATTCCACCACATTGTATTCACTTTTCCCGATGAGCTTCAACACCTCATCATCATCACTTTTCGGATTCATGTTATTAGATTGGCCAACCATGAGCCTGCTTTCCTGCTGCGACATCCTCGGTCCTTTTTGCAAATTTACGTCCACTCCTTGTGACTCTTCTTACATCAGCGACGTTAACAATGGAGGGTAGAGGAAAATCCATTCCATTCTCAGTCATTGTAGCATTATACTTGTAAGGAACAACTTTATCATATTGGTAGGGAACTGGACCTGGTAAGTTAATGACCAGAGGAGTCATAGAAGTCTTTCGACCGTCATAAGTAATCTGTATAGGCTCAGAGTCGTTGAACTGAGGAACTATGACATTCACTTCGTTTTCACTATTGACCATATTGACTTGATTATAATCTCTGTCTCGGTAGGCTTCAATGTAACCTTGGTCCATTTGATCATGAAGATCCGTTACAACAGTTAGGCATCCTTGAGAGTTCCTAGAACAAACACTACAAGAGGCATAGTTATGTGGAGGCACAAAACCATTCTTGTTATATCTAGCGTGTTTCTTTACTAAGTTCTCTCCCAATAATCATACATCATAGATCCGGAAATTTCCCGGGCAACCATATACCATGTTAACTGAGCCCGAACCATGTTGCGGTAGAGGATTAACTTGAACATTGGGGTTTACATCCTTAAATGAAAGGATACCACTCTTGATGAGCCTCTGAACATCTGACTTTAGACCAAAACAGTTTTCAATGCTAAGTCCTAGTGCCCCTTGATGGTAAGCACAAAGTTGATTTGCCTTGTACCAATAGGGAAGGTCCTTTGGCACAAAGTTGATCTGCCTTGTCCGGACATGATTTTTAGCTAGCAGTGCAGGAAACAATTATACATAGGACATTGGGATAGGATCAAATTGTGGCCTTTTTTGAATACGATTTTGATTGTTGAATTGAGAGCGAGCTTGTTATGGAGGTTGTTGATGTTGTTGATTTGGTAGTTGTTGTTGAACATGTTGTTGTTGCTAATGTTGTTGAGGATAATGTTGTTGATGTTTATGCGAGAACTGTGGCTGATAAATTGGCGCTACCATTGGTGGACTAATGATTGGTGAAACGGCTGCAACATGTTGGTACTTTCTTCTCTTTCTGCGATATGAAACGACACTAACATCTGATTCTTTCTTTTTGGAGAAATTATTGGCGAATTTCTTAACATGACTAGAAGCGTCGGCTTCCTTAGTCAAATGTCCCTCTCGGACTGCTTCCTCAAGTCGCATGCCCATGTTTACCATCTCGATGAAAACATTGGGTTCACTGGTGATCATGCGGTCATAGTAGAATGAACTCAGAGTTTTCAAAAAGATTTTAGTCATCTCTTTCTCTTCAAGTGGAGGGAAAATTTGTGCAGCAATTTCACGCCACCTTTGAGCATATTCCTTGAAACTATCTTTGTCTTTCCGAGACATGGCCCGAAGTTGATCTCTGTCTGGAGCCATATCTACATTATATTTGTATTGACGAACAAAAGCTTCACCAAGGTCGTTAAAACTACGAATCTTCGCACCGTCCAAACCCATGTACCACTTAAGAGCGGCACCAGTTAAATTGTCTTGAAAGTAGTGGATCAGAAGCTGATGGTTGTCAGTCTGAGTGGACATCTTCCTAGCATACATAACCAAATGAATTTGAGGACATGAATTTCCTTTGTATTTCTCGAAGTTTAGTAATTTGAATTTAGGCGGAATTTGAACATAAGGAACCAAGCAGAGTTCGGAAGTGGTCTTGCCAAAAAGATCTCTACCTCGAAGAGTGTTGATTTCCCTTTGCATTTCTAAGAAATAATCTTGAAATCCCTCTAACCTTTCATCTACTCCCACAACTTCGCTTCAGTCAGCGTGAAAAATGTTTTCTTCATTATAAGGAGTTGTATGCACCACAAGAGGCGGTACAGACACCACATCAGTCATTTCTGGAGCTTCAGTGTTTTAAGGGCGGTATCCTGTTGGCATATAACCATGAGGCAGGCCCCAAGGGAAACCAGGTTGCATGTGATATTGTTGATCGTTGACGACCGCCACTGGTATGGGCGTCGAGACGTTCTCAGAGATTGATGTTCGTTGCAATGGATCTTGAGAATTGTTTGATGACTGATTCTGAGCAGCCACCAAAGTGTCCATCATAGCAGTAAGCCTTTCCAAACTGTCTTTCAAGGTGATTACTTCCTCCATGAGCTCTTGGTTTTCTTGTTCAAGTTGACTCATCCTTCTTCGGTGGCTGGCTCGAGTATTGTACTAGTTATTCAGTTTGACTATTGGAGGGAGAGCACACGTGTAAGTTTCTTGAAATGCAGGAACTTGTACCTGAATGATGCATGATATGCATATGCAAAATATGAGTTTATTTTTTAAGAAACTCAATAATTTATTGCAAATATTATAGAGACAAAATTTGGTATAAGCTGAATAAAAACCTCTTTTTATTAAACAATTGAGGGATTACAAAGGGTGAAATACAATTTCAACGATCCTAAACAATATAAGAGGAAAACAGCTAAGTCTACGAGTCCTAAGGAATCTCATATATAGAAGGTCCTGTTGCTGGCTGATGCTTCCTTTTCTGCCTCTTTAGCTGAGCATTCTCGATGATAAGCTTGTCGAAAATTCCCTTCCAAGCACCTGAGGTGGGACGTATGCTGGAGTACTCATGAAATGGCTGGACTTTAGAGAGAAGTAAACCTTCTTGTTCCTCATGTTTCTTCACAGCTTGTTGTTCCAAGATCTCAATCAAATCATCCTTCTCCTTTAGCTGCTGCTCCATCTTCATCTTCTTATCATTCAATACATGGTACTTGCCTTCCCAAGTGTCTCTTTCCAATTTCAACCTATCCAAAATTTCTTGAAACTCTTCCCTATTCTCAATAGGAATGGTGGATGATGATGTTATAGCATAAGGAAATGAGGGTTTCTCAAGAGCATAGGGCATTTTAAATTCACTGGCTCTAGCACAAACCCATTGGGCCTAGGGCTCAAAAGCAACATAATTCTTTCTTCCTAATCGGTCTTTTCCTTTCCTATGAATGTTGCGCCAAACATGTATGACTCTGTTCTTCAGACCGGAACTCTCTTCTTCATTGAGGTAAAAGAAACCTGACAACAGAAGGTTATCGGGTTTATCCACCATAGGATATCCTAACTGGCGTCTGTCAAGGATAGGGTTGTAGTTAATTCCCTCATGTACACCAAGGAGAGGTACATTAGGAAATTCACCACAACTGTCAATAATTACTCCAACATCATATGAGGGGTCATACCCATGTATACTCCCTTGATCAATGGACATGAACCTCTGAGACCATCTGAGCTTCTGCGGATTCTCCCTGAAGAGCCTAGATCTAGGCAAGTGAGAAATAAACCACTTATATAGGAGAGGTGCACAACAAAGAATGGTTCCACCACCTTTCTTAGTTCTGTGATGGATAGAATGGTAGGAATCTCCAAGTAATGTGGGTACTGGGTTACAAACTAAGAAGATTCATATAGCATTAACATCCACGAAGTCATCAATGTTTGGGAAGAGTACGATTCCATAAATGAGTAGAGCAAAAATGGCTTCAAAGGCATCTCTACTATCTACTTCGGCAAAGATAAATGCTTTCTCCAACAGGAATCTAGAGGTTAGACCTAGAATCCCTCCTTTTTTAGTGAAGTTGTCCTTCATAACAGACGTTTCAAGGTGAAGTGCTTCTATAATAGCTGATGATGTATGGGTCTTCTCTGAACCACTGAATGGTAATTTGTCAGAGACTGGAAAACCAAACCAATAAGAGTATTCTTCTATAGTAGGCATAAGCTGGTAGTCTGGAAATGTGAAGCAATGGTAGAATGGATCATAAAACTGTACCACTGTGTTAAGAACTCTATCTTCAACCTTGGTCTTCAAGATACACATAAGTCTTCCATACTGAGCTCTGAAATCCTCTAGAATAACTATCATAGAACCAAGCTTCTTCAACTCTGTTAAGCCAGGACATTTGAAAGTGTATTTCTTGGTATTCCTCCTTCCAAGTTCCATTTTACCTATCGATATTTGCAAAAGAAAACTATTGAGTTTCTTAGTTTTTATGGATGCATGAGTGCATGAATGAATCTTTCACAAATATGAGTTTAGGGTTTTGACATTAAGCATGGAGCCAAGGGTCTAACTATCCCACAATGTATGAACTAATAGGTTTATTTTGTACCTGTAGAATAAGGTTCTAAAGTGGTCCCCAGAGTCATAAATCTATCTTTTTGATATTATCAGTTTAACGACTTGCTCGTAGACCAATAATATTCTCAAGATAAACTCGTCTGAGCGTAGCTTCACGTAACAATTACCTCAGATCTTACACCTGAATAATCTCCACACTACATCCTAAAAAGGCTTAGAGGGGTTGAAAGGGTTCTAAAGGTCCTCAGTTTCTTAGAGTCTCAGATCGAAGATAATAATGCCACTACGATTTACTCGTAACATCAAATATTACCATCAAAGGGGTCTCCACTGAGCGGGGTTATATGATATGTTAATCATGCTTAGGATTACTCTAGACATGTAACTTTGATTATACCACCATCTTATCTTATTTGTATTCTCTAATCCGGGTTAGGATTTCGTCACCCCTTATAGATCTCCATAATGAAACCCAAGAAAACATAGCAACAAATAATAATAAACACATATAAACAAGTTAGGTATCACCCACTTAATATTATGTCCCCAGTGAAGTGGCCATTTCTGTCACGGTGAAGAATCGGAGACCAAGTTATTGATTAGACTTGACTCATGAATCAAAATATCACCACCGAACTTTAATTTATCCAAGGGAAGAGGAAAAAATTCAAAAATAAACATAATATGTATATGCAAAGCTAAAAGATTAAACTTAAGCTAAGCAAAAGGGGGGAGATTCTAAAGGTACGTGGGTGTGTTATGAAAGGGGAAGGTATTAGCATCCTAATCATATGTAGTACTCTACAGGAAACTTTTAAATATATGTGTTTGGTTTAAAATTGTTTTCTATTTAATTGGGGACATGATAAAAAGAACATCTTTTTATTGTTTGATGATTTGGAAAGACATTGAATCTTATGCCTACGTACCCGTGAAGGATCAAAACCTCGTAGTTCGCGTTCAAAAGTAAGATGGGATTTGTTGGGGTTGATTTTATGAGAAAGAAACAAATTGTCATCTTAAGGAGAAAACTCACATTTAAACCACCACAAACATGTGGAAGATAGATATTTGCATCAAATTGAAAGAAGGGCTCTCACTTGGATACAAAATCAACAAGTATGCCACATACCTCTTCCAAATGGAAAAGAATTAATATCAAGCTCAACAATGTTATGCGGTAGGAGATTTAAATCTCAACTAGGGATGCCTCATGTCTAATCCTTTTATGAAAAGGTTTTAAACATGGAAAAGCCAAAGTGGCAAAAGGGTTTGAATTAAGTTTGTGTTTTTTAGGTCTTATGAAAAGATCTTTGAATATGCTTAAGTGTTTTGAAGCATTTGATTAAAATATAAAAGGAGAAACAATGACCTAAGTCAAAGTTTATTATGGAAGTGGTTATAAGAAGGAGAGAGAGATAGAATCCTAAGGTTTAAATTTAGGGGAACCTAAGATTGTATCTATAAGTTTTTGGATTAAGCGGAAGCAAAGTTGTATAGAATGCATATGAACACACACAAGCAAAATGACAAAAATGTCAAGATTCCTTTCCCTTGGATATAAACAATAACAAGGTTGAACATGCATTAACATTAAGGCATAAAATATGGCTAAATACAATGGAAATCATAAGGTATGGATGAAAATATTAAACATGGTTTTTTAGGCATTAAGATAAGCATAAATAAGACATGACGAAGTTTCACACAACATCACAAGGCACAACATATTAATGGTGAAGACAAAACCATACTTAACATGGTAAAATCATTCATTGGTACATGGTAAACACAACATGAATCAATTTAGGTCAAACATGCATCACATTATAAGTCTTCAAAAAATAAACATTAGACTTGAATCAAAGTTCATGACAAGACCAAACTTAAGTGGAAACCTAATCACCTCCTGACTATTCATTAAAACATGTTTTCAAGGTGAATCAATTGATACATTGTATGAAAATAATCAAGTTCAAACATGTTAAGGATAACAATCAACATTTAAAAGAGTGTTCTTTAATCATACAAACTTTCAACATCAAGAACAAATAAGACATAAGTCGAAAGAATCAATTAGGAGTCTTAAAAAAACACTTAAAACACATGTTTTCCATCCAATCAAAAGTGGTGAAATAAATAATATTTTTTTGGGATTTTTTGGTGTCATCATAAAATAGAAATTCTCATGAACACATGGCAAAATGAATGGGTCAAAGATGTCAAGGGGTCATGAAGTTATGGATATTTGAAGTTATGAAGAAAAATGAACATTTAACAAGTGAAAACAAAAAAATCATTACACTATTCAAATTCGAACCCACACCTAGTAACTTAACAAACCTATGTTTTACCACTGGGGTGCAATGCCAATTCATGTATTTAGTTACATCAATTAAAATATATATTAAAGTGACTTTTAAAATATAAAAAATGGATCCAAACTTCATCTTCCTCATTCATCCCGTAGTCCATAGTTTACATCATTTCACTTACCGTTAAAACTCTAACTCTCTCAATTCTTAATGAAATCAAAAGTTGTAAAGACCAAAATTGCTTAGAATTTCGTAAGGAATCTAATGGTACTCACCAATTTCGTTTATTATTCATAAATATCCAGAAATCAAACAAAATACATATGAACCCTAAAAATTGAATTTAAAATTAAATTCCAAACATCACCGATTAAGACCAATGATCATAGGGGTTTTGTTCCTGACATCTTGGAAAGTGTAATGGTAACAAGAATGATGCAAAATGGTGTCTTAAATCCTAAATTGAAGAAATGAATACATACCTCAAAAATGAAAATCGTCCTTTGGAGTAGGGGTGCCCCAGATGTGATTTTATGATTTGAACAACTTCCTTACACCTCTAGGAAGGTGTTTGAATGCTTGGCTTGAGCTGAGAGTGCTTGGTTCTTCCTTTCCAAATCAAGTTGCAAGTTATGAAAATGTGATTTGGAATATGATGGTAGGGATGTTACAAAAGTTGTTCAAATGTTTGGACAACTTCTAATGGATGTTTAGAAGTTGTTTGAAGTGTTGGTTTGGAGAAAACACAAGCACAATGGCATTTGGAAGTTTGAGGTTTGGAGAACTTGCTACAATAGAGTTTTTGTGCCAATTTTGGTGTGTTGAGTTATGAGGCTTGTCTCTCTATTTATAGAGGCTCCATATGGTTCATGTAATTTGCAGAAATCAATCTTGGTTCAATTGGAATGCTAGTTTGGTGACTTGGTTTCATTTTGCATAAAAAATCATAATGGATCATGATGAAAAGATGGAGTGAAAGGAGGAGTTTAGAGGTACTTTTAGGATGTTTCTTCTGGTTTAGAGGTTAAGTTTGATAAGAAGAAACAAGTTAGAAACTCAATGCAAGAGTGGTTGGAAAAGTTGGCCATTATCAAAATGGATATGAAGCTTTTTGCAAAACCTTCCATATATGGCATCAAGACTTGGTCAATGGATCAATCCCTTGTGTAATGCATCAAAGGTTTGTGTAATCTTCTGATTATGGTGAGATTTAGAAGCAAGATAGCCTGTAAAGCAAGATCATGTAGCTTTGGCTCAAGGTTACATGATGAATTTGTCATGAAAATGACCCAAAATTCAAATTTGGAAAGCCAACTTCAACTCATCGAAACTCCTAGATCAAATATGATAATTTCACGATATTGGACATTTTGGAAAGATAAGACCATCCTCTATAACTTTCATGTTGATCAGGTTTCTTGAATCAGTTGGGATCTAGGTGAAAAACTGGCATAAATTTGGTCACTTGACTAGGTCAGCATGCTGAAAATTTCACTAAGTGTTTTACCACTTGACAAACAAATGAATCATCCACTTCATGGCTCCATATCTCCTTATTCGTGCATTTTTTTGAGGTTTTTTCACCTAGGACAAAGTTGAAGTATGAAGAAAGGTCTTTAATATGATCGTTGGAGCAAAGAAAATGGTGGCTTGGATCATAAGTTATGGCCTTGGAAAGTTTGGTACTTGGACATGTATTTTTTCATAACTTAAAATTTTTTTCAAAACCAAATCTTGCCCTTCTTGCAAGTAACCTCAAATTTCTTGTTTACTCTTGATAAAATGACTTCAATGATCATATTTTCATAATCCTTGACTTTAAAAGTCCGTAGTTGACCAAAAAAATTAAAATTCATACTTTGACTTTAAGCATTTGTTGACTTTTTCATTAGTTGTGTTCAAACTTTCATCTGCTTATGAACCTAACCTCTTGAGCCATATGAATTGTATGAGTGGGTTATGAGTAAACATTTTAATACCTTGGATCATGCCTCAAGTGTCGCATCCGCGAAAAATAACCGGCGGAAAAAAACAAAACAAACAGAGCCGCCATCGTGCGTTATTTATCCCAAAGTGGGAAAGGAAACGCTCGAAGTAAACCTGGAAAAGACATGGTCTCGCAACCAAAGAGAGATGGGATCGGGAGTCGGTTATGCGAAGGGAAGGTATTAGCACCCCTACGCATCCGTCGTACTCGACGGGATCCACGCTCAAAAGAATAGAAGAAAGGTTGCTAAACACTACTCAAAAGAATGCACACACACACACACTGGAAACAACACAGGTGGGATAAAAGGGGAACGGGCTCGCTAGGATATCGCATCCTATGCCTACGTATCTCATCTGGAATGAGAATCAGAGCTACTGTAGTTCGGCTCACGCACGCCAAACAAAACCCACACAGGAAACCAACTGCCAATCGTTGGACTTATGTCAGACTCCACACAAACAGGCAAACACGGAAACCGAAGGCCAATTACTGGACTTACATCAGACTCCGAACCAAACAAACACACACAGGAAACCAACTGCCAATCGCTGGACTTACGTCAGAATCCACACAAACAAACTCGGATAGGATACGGAATGCCAATCGCTGGACTTACATCCATCTCCTAACACACACGAGAAGGTTAACAAACAAACAAGTTAATAGGGAGTCTGGAACTCGAGCCTAATAACTGTCAAGCAAGCACACACAAAAGAAAAAGGGTGCCCGGAGAGATCTCGTACGATCTCCTGCCTACGTACCTCATCTGGTATGAGGATCAGGGCAACGTAGTTCGCCTTAACAGGGGAGAAACTTTCTCCTAACCAGAGACTGGGAAATGACAAACTAGAAGGGAGACTGACTCGATCCTAATAGTTATCATCTAATCCACCATGGTCCTAGGTTGAGGTTTCTATCTAACTTGCACAGGCAGCAAGCTATCCTAAACAGCACAGGCAAAGCAAACATACACACAATTAGCACACACTGTATACAAACAAAATGGGCTCACACAAGGTTAGGCTGTGAACCACAAGCCAACTGGAATCGGGTGTAGTTAGCTCTTAACCCTAACATTGAGAGTTAGGGTGAAGCAGATGAAATGGGAAGTGAGGGTAAGACCTCACAGCTCTTATCCCTGGCCTGGGAGAGCTTCAGACAAATGAAAGTGGGAGTTCATAAAGTAGGAACTCTTCTCCACATATGACTGACATAACAAAGATCTTGAGTTAATATCCACAATGCATCAACACATGGTGTGAGCAAAGTGGATGACACACTGAATAGTAGGAGATGGATTGCACATCTCTTTTATCTGCCAATTGCCTTATCAAAGGACTTTTCCTGATTGGCACAAAAATAAACATTCACAAGCATTGCCTCTTAAGGAGGGCTTCAGACAGGTGCCTGCCCAAGTAACAGGACAGGTCTTCCAGACTACATGAAGTCAGAGAGTTATACCTATGTGGTTAAGCAACCAAGCAAAAGCAAGTTCAAAATGAACTTAAGCAACTTATGTACCTGTGGAAACATCAAACAAATCAGTGAAACTGTACAGACAAACAGACAACATCAATATCAATAGTCAAACCCAATGAGCATAGGCATAAGCCAACAAGTCAAACTCAAATGAGTTAACAACCCTACAAAACACACAAGGTTAGTAGTCAAAAGTAGACATCAAAGGCTCAAGTGATAGAGCATCAACAACTATGGAACTTGAATGCTCAACCTGAAATCAAAGCTCAAACATAAGCAACTAACCACTAGGTCAAAGCCTAGGGTCAAAGATGGAGAAAAAATTCAAAACAGAACATGAAATTCAACATGAATCATCCTCAATCAATCAAGAACACCATCCAAAAAGTCTCATCTCATTATCAACTACCAAATTCATTTCATCAACCAAACATGGCAAGGTATGCAAGTTGTAACCACATTGTGACATCAGAAGAAACAAATGCACCTTAAATAAAAAATGATTCAAATAATCTTGAAAAAATTCATTAGTAAACAGAACATATAACATGATCATCACACAAAAATTTTGAGCATTTGGACAAAATTAGGCATGGTAATCAAATTGCATAAGTCAAGGCAAGCACAATCAAGCACATGTGTGACACCAAATGTTACACCAACTTAGCATAAGCATAAAACAGAAATGAATCATGGTAAAAACCTCAAACCAAAGCCAAAACAACGTTCAACATATCTAGAATTAGTGTGCAAAATTTCAAATCCATTGGATAAAGAACAAGCATTTCCCAATCAAATGAAGTTCAAGGCACTTTGAAAGCTCACATGTGACCATCCAGAATGAGAAATCTCAATCTAATCCGAAATCAATCCAAAAATTCCACCAAAAATCATGAGCATTCACAACATTCATATCAAGCATCATACAAAAACTTAAGGCATTTGGAATTCATTTGGCATGGTAAACTCATCAATCAAGTTGAACATCTCAAGGTGTGACACAAATTGTCACACCTAACTTAGAAAAATCATAAATCAGCAATGGAAATTGATAAAAATGAAAACTCAACACCAAAATTTCAAGCAAGACGTCTAGTTTCTACATGTAAAATTTCATGAGCATTGAATTAAAATTGAGCATTTCACAAATGAAGAAGCAAGGCAATGTCAAGAATGGACATGTATACACAAACCCTAGCACAAAACAAAATCCAGCCAAGCACAATTTATGAAAAAATAATAAAACAAAACTAGAGAGAAAATGTGACATAATGCAAAAAATCTCACAATTTTTGGATCAATTTTCCATTTGTTATGAATTTTCAAAGTTAAAGAAAATATAAAAAAAAATGCATGAGAAGCAATGTACATGGCATGGGGAAAAATGAATGAAGCATGTGAAAGTCTACACAGCCAGGATTCGAACCCGGCATAAATTTAAAATGAAAAAAAGGTGCGCTTCATGGGAATCTCATGCAACCAATCAGGTGCGAGCCCTAGCGAACACCTAAGGCAACGCTCAAATGGATCAAGAAAACCGTGGCCTAATCGTTCATCATCATCTTCTTCAACAGCCACACATATGAACAGTGAACTTCATCCACCTCAAGAACAAAATTCCCAGTTTTTAAAATTGAGCACATGTACGTGAAGATCTTTCATCATAGATCAAGAATCAACTATTGGCTAAGCATATAACATCATAAACAATTGGAATCGAGCAATTCAAGTTTCATACACAAAACTTCAAATCACCATAACTTGTTCAATAATGCATGGATTTTAATGGTTCAAAGCTCAGAATCATCAGTGCAAAGAGATCTACAAATATATCATAACAATTTCAAGAAATAAGAGGATCGAATTTGTGACCTCTTGATGAGCAGCTTTGTGAAATCGCGTTTTTCAAGCCTTGCAATGATCCAAGTGTCTTCTAGGAAACTTGTACAAGTGAATGGATGAAGGCTTGAGGTTCAAATGCTCTTGATTCAACCAGAATTTGATTTCACCATTGTTGCTTCCATAGCTTCAAGATGCTTCAATGTACACGAATTCTCTTGGTTCCAAGTCCAATAATGATTAATGATGGTTCAGAATGATGAATTAATCAAGAGAAAGTGAAGTTGTGTGAAGAAATATGGAGAAATTTTGAGAGAGAATTTTGAGAGACTTTTTGTGATTCTATATCTAAACTTGGGAAAATGTGAAAAACAGTTAGAGATTTCTATTATATATGCAATGCTAATCATGTTTAATTAACCTAAACCAAATGCTAATGAAAATGGATTAAGTTTGGAGGTGTTTTGCAAAATTGAGTTTTTCACCCTTATGCATGAAAATGCATGGTGAACAGTACGAATTTTGATTCATTCTCTCTTAAAAAACTGTTTTGAAGCCAATGGTGATGGTAGAATGTGCAAATAATTCACCAATTTCAAATTCCAATTTTCCCTCCAAAAATCAAGTGAATTTTCAAATATTTATGTGAATGTAATGCCAAATTTGGAAACTAGAGGTTAAAACAAGAACAATGCAAAAAGAGCCACTTGATTTGGAGTTTTGGTGAAGAAGTTATGCTCATTTGAAGTTCCATGTTCACTTGGCCAAGTTTGATGCATATCTCCTTAACCACACATGAGAAATTGATGATCTTAGACTTTTTGGAAATGGGAGAAAAAGATCTACAACTTTCATGTTCAACAAAGTTTCATTTTAAGCTTTCTTGATGATGTAATCTTGAGTTGAAAACCTTTCCATTTTTGGCAATTTTGAATTAGAGGTCACTTTCTATTTTTGGAAAGTTTTGTCCTGACTTTATTTTCTTCAATATTGATGTTTGAAATGTCAAATAAGACTTGTTTGAACATGAATGAAGTATTTCTAACCACTTCCCACCTCCAAATCCAACAGTTGACTTTGCAGTTGACTTTTGCAGTTGATAGATGACTTGGTCATGCACAGATGAATTTGAGCCTCAATCTCTTGATGAAATGGCTCCAAAATGAAACCCTAGCTTATACAAGCTCAACCAAACCATATGATGATCTCCATCTCATTAAAAACCTCATCTCCTTAAAAATCCCCGATTGGCATAATTCAACTGATTAGGGTTGACCAGAGGTCAAAACCCTAATCCCAATGAACCTCTTGGTGATGATAAGACCATGATGATGGTGATGTATCATTCCAACCAAGATAGTACCCCATCTCCTTGAGGAACCAAGAACCCTAATTGAAGCACAAACCTCAGATGATTAGTGATCAATTCATGAGACCCTCAAGCTTGCATCTCTTAACCTCTCCATCTTCTGAGAAAGACCTAGGAGGATGACTTGCTTATTGTTTCCAAATGATATGCAAAGATGTAATGCCTAATGTCCTAAAAGATGAAATGCAATATGCTAAGCTAGTCCCAAGAGAGGAGGGCAAATTTTGAGGTGTTACATCAAGCCATATAATCGTGTTTTGGTCATAGAGCCAACATTTAACTGACTTTGACCAAAACCCTAATTTTGAGCGTCAAATGAATTGTGGCTTGATGAACTTGAGATGGAATGATCTTGAAATCGATTCTTATTGATGGAAGTCACTTGATTACTTGGGAAGGATGAGGAGTTTGAAATGTTAAAACTCATGCCAAGTCTTGATTGATCAATCTTTGAAAGCTCTTGGTGCAAAACCCTAGCTTAAGACAAACAAAGTAGAAAATCTTTTTGTATTTTCAATAGGTTAGTAGTGCAAAAATGCTAGATGTCATGCAAATGATACAAATGATGGTGGCATCTTAGGGTTGAAAATCAGGGTATGACAGTCTTTAATTTGAATTTAATTAACTTTGTCACGAGAGTGAGAAGCTATTTAATACGGTTTTGCCACGAAAGTGGTAAATTAACTAAGGTTAGAACCGACAATCGCGAGAGCTTGAGGGTCGAACTGGATAGTAAAAACTAGGCATTGATTTTAAAAACAACGAGAGCACTTTAAAAGAAATTAGAACTTATTTATTTTCAAAAAGTATTTTTAACTTCAAATGGGACAGCGAGAGCGTACATTCTGACTTAAAAGTATAGTCCGAGTCAACAATCACGAGAGTGTGAGATAAAGCCTTTTAAATGAGTATTTTCTACTGAAAGATATTTGGTAATTAAAATATACACCGATGACTTATCGAATCCCTAACAATTAATGCGTTGCATATTGATATCCCTTCATTAATATTTTCTTAAAAACTTAATTTTCTTTAGATTTAATTTTTGTTGAACTGAACCTCTAAAAATCATCGCCTTAGCTAAACATAGTAACATCGATAGCATTAGTTTGACCATCGGTCCCTGTGGGTTCGATAACTTTTAAAACTAAACGACTAGACTGTGCACTTGCAATCAAGTATCTGATAGACTATATTTTATATACAGTCACGACCACATATCACCAACTCTCTTTTCCTCAGCAATAGATAAAGCTTGGAACGGAGTTCCAATCTCATCCTCGTCTTCTACATAGGAGAAAGATGACAGGTGGCTTACCAACAAAGCCTTCTCCCCATCGACAATAACCAGCTTACCATTCTTGACAAATTTCAGTTTCTGATGCAATGTTAACGTAACTGCTCCCGCCTCATGTATCCATGACCTTCCTAATAAGCATCTATAGGCCGAGTGGATATCCATTACTTGGAAAGTAATTTGGAAATCACTCGGACCTATCTTCACAGGAAGGTCCACTTAACCGATCACAGTCTTGCGAGAACCATTAAATGCCTTGACAATCACTCCACTATATCTCATCGGAGCTCCTTGATATGTTAATCTATAAAGATTTGATTTGGGAAGTACATTTAAAGACAAACAAGTATCAACTAATACGTTCGACAAAGAATCCTCCTTGTAATTCATCTGAATATGCAACGCTAAGTTGTGATTTCTACCCTCCCTAGGAAGTTCCTCATCACAAAAGCTCAAATTATTACAAGAGGTGATGTTAGCCACAATATGATCAACTGATCCACCGTTACATCATGCTCTACATAAGCTTGTTCTAATACTTTTTGTAATACTTCTATGTGTGCTTTAGAGTTCATGAGCAGAGACAACACTAAAATCTTGGAGGGAGTTTGGAGCAACTGCTCCACCATACTGAGTCACTTTTCTTAATCAAACGAAGCACTTCATCATCATCGTTAGGCTTCAAACTGCTGGATTCACCAGACATACACTTTGGAGCACTAACTGGATCTATTGTAGGCACTTCCACCTTCTTACCAACTGAACAATCTTCCATATTCTTTGGGAACACCGGCCCAAAACCTCGATCGCTACGGGTCACCTTCGTAACATCAGCAATGCTCACAACAGAACTGGTCATAGGCAACAGAAACTCTTGACCATTCTCTAACATAGTTGCATTGTGCTGGTACGGAACAGCCTTATCGGATGCATACGGGACGGGGCCCGCTAACCGTATCACCAACAATAATACTGATCTATTGGTGGCACTATTACTGTTGCTGCTGTCAAATTGAATCACCACTCTCCTTGGTGCCTTGAATACAAGCTCTATAACATTCACATCATCACCCACGTGACGGGACTGGAGAATCTGAATCATACCTTCATCCATCAACCTATGGATGTCTCTCTTCACAACCATACAACCTCGGGGGTTAACACTGCAGATTTCACAACCATCATGGTCATGCTCACAATCGCTCACCAAACAGATATCCTTCTACATCGTCACCAAATACCTTCTAATGAAGCAGACATCAAATACCTTGAACTCCCCAAGACAACCATCTACCATGTTGACAGAAGGGTTACCATGAGCAGGTAGTGGATTAGCTTTGACATTAGGCGCACAGTCCTCAAAGGACACCATCCCACTCTTTACCAGCTTTTGGACTTCATACTTCAGGGGGTAACAGTTCTCGATATCATGGCCAGGATCCCCTTGGTGAAAAATACAGTGAAGCTCTGGCTTGTACCACCATGGAAGTGGTTCAGGAATCTGTGGAGGATTTCTTAGTTGCAAAAGGTTCTTGAGAACTAATGATGGATACAATTCAGCATAAGACATAAGAATCGGGTCGAAAGAGACCTTCTTCCTCTCAAAGTTTTGTGGTTGTTGATGATTGTTGGTGTTGTTGTTGTTGTTGTAGGTGTTTGTTCTTTGTTGTGGCTGTTGTTGACGTTGTTGTTGAATGGACAATGATTTATTGTTTACAAATACAGGAATAACAGATAATACTTGATGATGATGTTAACGGGGTTGTACATTCCTTCTAACATGAGGTCTCCTCTGCCTCCCATTTGATACTGCATTAGTCTCGCCTTCTTTCTTTTTGGCAAACCCACTGCCAAACTTCTTGCTAGACGAAACCTCCTCTTTAGACAACCGTCCCTCTCGGACACCTTCTTCTAACCTTATCCCCATGTTTACCATTTCGGTAAAATCACTGGGGGCACTGGCAATCATGCGCTCATAGTAAAATGAGCTCAGGGTCTTAAGAAAATCTGGGTCATCTCCATTTCTTCCAAAGGAGGGGTAATCTGAGCGGCAAGCTCTCTCCATCATTAAGCGTATTCCTTGAACATCTCCTTGTCCTTCTGAGACAATGACCTTAACTGGTCCCTATCTGGCGCCATATCCATATTATATTTGTATTGCTTCACAAATGCCTCACCCAAATCATTGAATGTGCGAAAACTCACACTATCCAAACCCATGTACCACCTCAGAGCGGCACCACTCAGACTATCTTGAAAATAATGAATCAGTAACTGATCATTATCAGTTTGCATTGACATCTTTCTAGCATAAATGACGAGATGATTGAGTGGACAAGTATTCCTCTTATACTTTTCAAAGTCAGGGACTTTGAACTTCATCGGGATCTTCACATTAGGAACCAAGTAAAGTTTCGCATCACTCTTACCAAACAAATGTTTTCCCCTCAAGGTCTTCAACTCCTTTTGCAATTCAAGGAATTGATCTTTCATTTCATCCATCTTTTCATAAACATCAGGGCCCTCAGACGGCTCAGAATGATAAATGGTTTCCTCAACACGAGGCAAAGTGTGAATAATCGGTGGCGGCACAAACATGACCGGGCTAGATGTCGGTATGGAAGCAAAGGTAGGCGCGAAATCTTCAGGTACAAAGTTGGGCGGCATTCCGCACGAGAATCTGATTGGCATGGCAGGCGCAAAATGAGTGGCAAGCACGGTTGAAGGAACAACCTCTGATATGACTTTCCTCTGAGGAAGGGGAGCAGTTACAGGCGTTGGAGAAGATTGACTTTGAGCAGCTAGGACTGACTCCATCATGGCAGTCAGACGGGTGATCTCATCCTTCAAATCTCTGTTCTCTTGCTCTAGATGTTCCACGATTCTTGAGTGATTGGCGCGGGTATTGTGTTGATGAGTCAGCTTGGCTGAAGCACATAAGAAGAACCAATAAGACATTTGGAGAAAGAGAAACCTGCTTATGCAAATGATGCATGAAATTCAATGCTTGATTGTTTTTATTTTCAAGGAACTTACTATTTTATTTGCAAATATATAATAACAATTGCACAATTTAATTGACCATAAAAATCTCTTTTATTTATATAATTGGAAGGATTGCACTGAGTACAATTTCAGAAACCAAAATACAAAGATACAAGAGAAAAGGAAACTAATCATCCTAAGGATCCCTAACAACAATATCATAAGATAGGGCCGTAGGCGCGTACGTCCTTCGGATGCGTCGAATCTCAGACTCAAAAGAAGTCTTCATCTGAGTCTTCTCGGGGACAAGCTGATCAACAATCTTCTTCTAAGAAACAGAAGGCTGAGGCATACTAGAGGAATATGAAACCTCTGGCTCTCTCTGTCTTTTCATTACTCGGTCTTCAAAAAGCTCAATAAGTGCATCTTTGTCCTTAGACTCAAGCTGCAACTCCTCGTGCTTTCGGCTCAAAGCATGGAATCGTTCTTCCCACATATCCTTATCTTGCTTCATCTTGGAGAGTGCGTCTTCCAACTACTCTACATCTTGGTTAGGGAGAGTTGATGGTTCAACCACAACCATAGACATAGGTCTCTCACAAGCATAAGGCATCTCCAATTCCAAAGCTCTCTTTTCACCCAAAGAGTGTAAGCTTCCAAAGCTACACAGTTGCATGGACCAACCTCAGATCTTCCTTTCCTATGCACATTATGCCAAGCATGCACAATATTATTCTTCAAAAGTTGGGGATCTTTACCCTCTTGATAAAAAAGACCTTCTAACTAAGTGTTATTAGGTTTGTCTCTCAAGGGGAACTGAAGTTGACGACAATCCAAAGCAGGGTTGTAGTTGATTCCTCCTTGTGTACCAATGAGAGGCACATTGGAGAATTCACCACAACAATCCATAATATCCAAGCTACTCGATTAAGAATCGTACCAAACTATATCATCATTAGTGAGAGACATAAGTCTCTGAGACCACCGTAGACATTGTTTTTTCTCCACAAAAGTAGGCGTCTGAGGCAAGTGCGAAATAAACCACTTGTACAGAAGAGGAACACAACAGACAATAGTTCCACCACCTTAAGAATTCCTTAGATGCAAAGAGAAGTACATATCACCCAACAAAGTAGGCACGGGATTCCCATTCAAGAATATTCTAATGGCGTTAACATCAACAAAATCGTCAATGTAAGGGAATAAAGCCAACCCATAGATAAGCAACACAAAGATAGCTTCAAAAGCGTCCACACTACCGGCTTGAGCAAAGGTAGTAGATTCCTTTATTAGGAACTCAGAAGTCAATCCAAATAATTCTCCTTTCTTCACCCAATGAGCCTTTATCTTAGACTTCTTCAGATGAAGAGCTTCAACTATGATATGAGATCTGAGAATCTCTTCCAATCCACTAAAAGGCACTTTGCTAGAAAAAGGTATTCCCAAGAGATGGGCATACTCCTCCAACGTAGGCATAAGCTGATAATCAGGATAAGTGAAGAAATGGTAGAGAGGATCATAAAACTGAACCAACACACTCAGAAGTCCTTCAACCACATTAGCAGACAATACATGCAAAAGCTTCCCATGACGTTGCTTGAAGTCCAAGGGATCTAATACAAAGGATGATAGCTTCCTTAGCTCTTTCAAGTCTGGACATCTGAAACTGTACTTCTTAGTGTTCCTTCACCCATAATCCATTGTCTGAAAATATTTGCAAATAAAACCTCAGTTCCTTGAAGTTAGTTTTTGTGTGATGAATGTTATGATGCGTATGAATGCATGAATGCGACAATCACAAGTCAAGGATCACACACAAGGAAAACAAACAAAGGTCAAGGGATGAATCTAGTCATTGTCAAGATCAATCATCCATTTTGGTGGATTATGGCTTTCACCTTATCAACACCCAAGTTCCATTGATATTGACAAGACTTGATTGGATCAACCAAGAAATAAGGGTTTGTTGTGAGTCACGAGCATGGAGTCTGGGTAAGAACCATCCCAAAGGAGTGAACTAAGGATAAAAACCTGTAGATCATGTTCTAAAAAGTTCCCAAAGTATTAATTCCATCTATCGAATATTACAGGTTAGGATGACTGACTCATCAACCGATAAAATTCTTAAGAGAAACTCGTCTGAGTGTAGTATCGCGTGACAACTGTTATCAAGTCTACACTTGAACAGTCTCTTCACTACGTCATAATAGGCCAAAAGGGGTTAAATGTTCTATGGTCCTCAGCTTCTCGGACCCCAAATTAGAGAAAGTAATGTCTAACCACAAATTACTTGTGTGACATTCATAACTCCAAAAGGGTCTCCACTGAGTAGATGGGATTCAAGCCAACTTGTTAAGGACTACTCCACACAAGTCGAACATGACTATACCATCCTCCTATCTTAATTGCTCTTGACTTCGGGTTAGAACTTATCTTACCGCTCAGAGATCACGAAGCACGACAAGCAGATTATATCATACAAACAGACATACATACATCAAATATACAAATATATACACTTAAAAAAGTAGGCTAAACCCACTGGAGACTACTCCCTAGCAGAGTCTCCACTTAATTTCTATAGCGGTAAATTCATGACCATCAAGCTATGGATAAGCTAAACATCAATTAAACTAGAGTCTCCACCGCGCTATTATTGTTTCCAAGGGAAAAGGGAAAAGTACGAACAAAAGCCACATATAAGAAGGTTTCAAATCAAAACTAATAAAATGCTAGAGTTTATAAGTAAGGGGGTTGGTTACACAAAGGGAAGGTGTTAGCACCCAAAGTGTCCTAGGTACTCCTAGGGAGCCCTTTTTTGTGTGCATATGTATTTTTGTACAAAATGATGTTTGCAATTAATAGAGTGGAGGGATGAGAAAAGAATTCATTAATTATATTTTTGTGTTTGACAAGACCTTCGGACTTGTGCCTACGTACCAACATAAAATGAGGGATCAAAACCTCGTAGTTCGTGGTAACAATTTCAAAGTGAATGAGTTTCTTTTAACAAAATTTTAAGTTTAACAAAGGCACAAAAGGCCCAAAAAGGTTTGAATGAGTGTTAGTTCTGTTTGTCTTTTGAGATTTTAAGTCAATATGGTTAAGTTCTTTTACAAGTTTAATATAAGAAAAGAGTTAAAAATTGCAATGACATAAGGCCAAAGTTTCTAATTTGCAAAATGGTCTAAGTTTAGAAAACAAATACAGATAAAGAAGATTTTAAAAGGAGGGAGAGATTTGAAATTAAAGAAATGGGGAGGAGATGAAGAGACTAATCCTAAGCACAAATTTAAAAGTTAAGAGTTGAAAAGATATGACCAATGGGCTGCAATCCAATAGACAAGAATATGATATAGAAACCCAAATTTCCCTTGGACTTTGGAATCAAGCAATATCAATACACAAATAGCAAGATGAAGAGCAAGGCATCAAATAAAGATAGCCACATCCAAGCTTAGCAACTTCATGATCTTCTTCATAATCTCCCATGCATTAGATGGACTCAAAGATGGGCATTAGGCACAGGTTCAAACTAACAGCTTCATCAAGATCATGTTGCAGATGAACTCAAAAGGATCTTTAATATTTGCATCAAATGAAAGTTCACTTCACAAGCACTTGGTTTCATGAAAGTTGGCATTGTCCAAGTCCTTTTGCATAGGGAATGTTGCCTAATTCTAATTCCAATGTCCCAGATCAAATCAAACAGTCCACAAAAAAATGTCTTTTATGGTTTTTGTTCGTATTATGTACATTAAGGTCAAAAGACCACAAACACAAACAAGTATATACATACACAATATATTCACAAAGTATGGCTCAAGTGAGCAAATTAAAAATGGAATTAAAGTAAACAAGTTGAATGGTATCAATAATGGAAAATGAAATAAGACTTCAAAAATTAAAGTGCATAAAATTAAATGGCTTGAAATTAAATGTTAGTTGTTAGTTGATTAGAAGTTAGTATTGCTTTTGTTTTTATTTTGTTTAAGTCATTCTTTGGAGAACACTCAACCCATTATTCACAAGCGTGGATCCTTGAACCAAGACATCTTCCAAAGGAAGGAAAAAAATCCAAGTTTCCACACAATACTATGAAAGAGGGGAGACTTACAATCTGACTTACTAGAATGCTATGTCTTTTGTGTCACAAATTTAACGCTATGTTAAGCAATCGTAATTCGACTTATGTAGAAGTCATAACTATTTGAGGTCGGGTAATAGAAATTTTGGTGTTAATGCATGTTAGAGATATAGTATAATGAACTATGTTCCTAAAACATACCACACACAAAAAGAATATACAAAAGACGTGGACCTAATCTCATCCACACTTATGTTGATTTTGCAATCAACTAGCCTTAGGATATAGAGATAGCATAGGTCCATGACATGAATGAATAGAGAAGGGGATTGAGATGAAGATGGAGGGGGAATGGAATCAACACAAATTTGTCAAAGGAGGACTTTTATCAAATTAAAATCATTAATTTATTTTGGGAGATGAAATGTATATTTCATCAATCCCCTAAATCCAATGATTTTAACTGAATAAAGTCAAATCAACCTTGACCAAGGTCCAACAACACAAGTCCAATTCAACAAGTCAATATTAGAAGCTCAACAAAATTTATTTTGCATTTAAACAATTAAAATCAATTAAAATATGCATTAAATAAAATTATGGTTTATCAAAATCCTAAAACCTCATCAAAACACCAAAGAAATGGCCATGAGATTTATCGTAGGTCAAACAAGGTTAAAGGACCTTGGAGAAAATTTTTCATAATTTTTGGAAACATAAAAGTATTTTTAAAAAATAAAAAATATTCTCAAAATCAATTAAATCATGAAAAATATTAATAATGATCCAAAAAATAATTTTAATTCAGAAAATGAAAGAGGAATTGATTTAAATTTTTTTGGTGAAACTCTCATATTTTTTGGATCAATATTAAAATTAATATGAATTAATGAAAATATGAAAATAAGAAAAAACGTGGACCACTTGATCTCCCTCATTAATTGAGGTGGCAGATCAAGTGGCTGCTAGCGCGCGTTCCACAATAGTCATGAGTCAAAGCGTTGTACCAATGGTATGCAAAACCAACGGACGAGATTATAACATTTCAAATGGATCATGTGGTTCTGATGAGTGCCAACGCATCACCGGAGCCAACCATCACCAAAATTTAAAATAAGGACACAAATTTAAAGTAAAAACACATAGAAGCTCGAATCTAGCCTCAATTTATTCTAACTCCAAGTATATTGAAAGATATAAGGAGTTGAAATTTGAGGTGCACGATCTGAGTTGCTTCGGTTTGACCTCAAAGCACCTCAATCTTGTTGCCTATATTGGTAAGACTTCAAACAACTAAAGATCCAAGAGAATTATGGAGAATTGAGTGAGAATCAAAGAGATGGAAAATTCTGGAAAATACCTTCAATGCAGGTCTGTGCTCGATTGATCTTGCTCTTGCTTGCTCTTGATCTTGCTCAGGACACTTGATAGAGGAGAATTGAATAGATAAAAGGCTTAGGATCCTTGGAGATTTGAATAATATCAAAACAGTGAGATTCAAACTGAATTTCCAATGGAAATTATCAAGATTATCCTTTGAAATGAGAGGGTTTGGAGGTTTGGAATCAAAGCTGGCGCGCAGGGTCCTTCATTCTGAGCATAGAGGGCTCTATTTATAGCAAAACCAATTGATATTTGCACACTTGAAATGGAATCCAAAAATAGAAATGTACATTGCATGGGTGCATGGAAGTGTACAGGCCTATGTAATCACTTCTTCTGATCCATAATTGAGTACAAGCATTGTTGAAATCATGTTGGAATGTTATGCATTGGTGTATGGAATGTTCAAGTTCAATTTGTGCCAAATGATTACTCATGTTCAAGCCATGCGCAACCCAATCAAATCTTGTCCAAAATGGATGAAATTGGACTTTTTGGAAAGGCTAGATCAATAGGAACAACATTTATGTTGAACTCTTTTTCATTTTAAGCTTGTATCATGATGAATTTTGAGGTGGAAGTTGAGAAAATCAAACATGTCAAGATTTTTTCTAAGTGTCAAGCCATATGTTCACTTATTCCATGTTGGCTAACTTTTTGTGTGAGCTTCAAATGAGAAAAGTTCCTTCATCACAGTCGTATCTATCTCAAAGTCATTCAAAATGGTCACAATTTTGACCTCATTTGGATTTAATATGAAGGATTTATGCATTTTTGAAGTTGAGGAAAATCACTTGTTCAATGACATTGGTCCAAAATGACCTATAATGTATCCTTATGTCATATGCACATAAAAGTTGAATTAGATCTTCCTCTAAACATAAAATTTTAATTAGAAACCTTAAATTTAATTGTGACTATTGGAAATCTTTCATCTCATAAAAATTGAGCAAGTTATGATCTTGGGAAGTTGACCTCCAAATTAAGTTTTAGACAAAATGACCTATAATCTTTCACCATAAAAATAACTTTCTAAGCAAAACTAGCTCTAGATCTAAACATGAAAGTTGTTTGTAATGTAATTTAGACTAACTTTGCTCTTGGAATCATTTTCATACGACAAAACGTGTAGGCGATAGGGTCTAGGAAACCCAAGTTTTGATTAGATGAATTCCTCTGGTCAACCACCATGAACCAACTTGCTAGCTTGCCATTATCTTGACTTTTAGGACTCATGGAGGATCTTATATGCATAAGATGATGGAATTTGAAGTATCTCTTTAAATATTTGATCAATTGGTGAATAAGCTTGTTGTAGAAGTCACATAAGATACCCAGATGAACTAGGGTTTCCAAGGCAAACCAACTCCAAACTTTTGATGATTTCTTGATCAAAATAACATGTGAAGACCATGGGGAATAATATAAGATTCTTAGAGTCATAGTAAACCAATTTTTGATTGAGCTCCTTGCACTGAGGGTCTTAAATCCTAGGTGTGAGCTTGATAGATCAAAGGTGAGCACATGCCCTACCTACAAAAGAGTTAGTTTATAAAAAGATATATTTTTGGTATTTTGGTTAGTAAAGATAATAATATAGAAAGTATGATAAAATCAAATGATACTTGGTGATATCTCCCAATACGAACCCAATGAATGAGAGGTAAGTAGGATGCCAAGGTGTGATCCCAATGCTAATGCATATGATGAGATTTCTCTTTTAAAAGTAACTACTTTAAGAAAACATGATTTTGATTTTAAAACTTCAATTTCAAAATGACCATTACAAAATTTTAATTCTATTTTGCTGAATAAATAAGAGTAGAAATAATTGGATAAAAGCTCAACTTTATTTAATAGGATGGTAGTCTGAAAATGACAAGACTCCATAGATATTTACAAAAGTTGAAAAATGGTAATATACATGGAAAAGGGCTACATTGAATACAATGATCACTAATCCTTCTACCACCTTCAATATCTGTTGTGCTCTTGGCTTTGGTTGAAGATGAATCAGAACCAAACGCTGTGCTCAAGAATGTCTTCAAGACTAATGATCAACAGAATGCAGTTACTTGCCATAATCCCTAATTTTTGCATAAATTTCCCCAAGGTGGGGTACTCAACTTATCGGGATAAATTTTCTGTTTTATGTCTCTAATTTTTTCCTGGACCGCCCTTTGGGGTCTTCAATCCACCAAGACGCTCATTTTTGCCTAAGCAACCCTTTCGTGTTTTCAACTTAGCGAGTTGTTCTTTTCTTTTTAGGCAAAGTATTTCTTGACTGCATCAACATTCACAGGACGTGTGAACTCTTCACCATCAATAGTTGTAAGAATCAAAGCACCACCTGAAAAGGCTCTCTTAACAACATACGTGCCTTCATAATTATGAGTCCATTTTCCCTTAGAATCTGGTCTGAAAGATAGAATTTTCTTCAGCACGAGGTCACCTTCTCTAAACATACAAGGTCTGACCTTCTTATCAAATGCTTTCTTCATTCTCTGCTGGTACAACTGACCATGGCACATGGCAGTCAATCTTTTCTCTTCAATTAAATTCAGCTGGTCATACCTGGTCTGACACCATTCAGCCTCATTTAACTTGGCTTCCATCAAGACAAGCAATGATAGGATCTCAACCTCTACCTGGAGCACAACTTCCATGCTATAAACAAGCGAGAAAGGGGTTGCCCCTGTTGAAGTTCGGATGGAAGTACGATACCCATGCAAAGAAAATGGGAGCATCTCATGCCAATCCTTGTACGTTACAACCATCTTCTGAATGATCCTCTTGATATTCTTATTCCCAGCTTCAACATCCCCATTCATCTTAGGTCTGTAGAGAGAATAATTATGATGTTCAATCTTAAAGTCTTTGCAAAGAGCTTCCATCATATTATTATTTAAGTTAGATCCATTATCAGTAATGATCTTACTTGGCACACCATACCGGCATACAATATGATTCTTGATAAACCTTACAATAACTTTCTTGGTTACGTTCACATAGGATGCCACTTCAACCCACATTGTGAAGTAGTCAATAGCCACCAGAATGAAACGATGTTCGTTTGAGGCTTTAGGATCAATCATGCCAATCATATCAATTCCCCACATGGAGAACGTCCATGGAGAGGAAATGACATCCAATAGTGTCGGCAAAACATGCATCCTATCTGCATATATTTGACACTTGTGGCATTTCTTGACAAACTTACAACAGTCAGATTCCATTGTCAGCCAATAGTAACTTGCTCTCAGCAAATTCTTAGCCATAACATGCCCATTGGAATGAGTACCAAAGGAACCTTCATGGACTTGAGTCATCAATAAGTCTGCTTCGTGTCTATCCACGCATCTGAGCAGAACCATATCAAAGTTTCTCTTGTACAACACGTCACCATTCAGGTAGAAGTTGCCAGCTAATCTCCTCAAAGTCTTCTTATCTTTCAATGATGCCCTAGGCAGGTAAATCTTACTTTGGGTCAAACACTTGATATCAAAATACCATGGCTTCTCATCTTTGACCTCTTCAACAGCAAACACGTGAGCTGGCCTATCAAGACGCATCACAGTCAAATTGGGAACCTCATTCCAAAATATCACCACAATCATTGGAGCCAATGTTGGAAGAGCATCTGCCATCCGGTTTTCATCTTGAGGGATATGATGAAACTTTACCTTTGTAAAGAAAGTTGAAATCCTCCTCGCATAATCTCTATTCGGTATCAAACCAGGTTGGTTCGTCTCCCATTCACCTTTGATATGATTTACAACCAAAGCTGAATCTCCATAGACGCCAAGGTATTTGATTCTGAGATCAATGGCCTCTTCAAGTCCCATAATGCAAGCTTCATACCCAACCATATTATTTGTACACTTGAAGGTCAATCTACCTGTAAACGGAAGATGAGTGCCCTGAGAAGTAATAATCACTGCACCAATGCCATTACCATACTCATTAACATCTCCATCAAATACCATGCCCTAACGAGAACCGGGTTCTGGCCCTTCTTCAAGCAATGGTTCGTCGCAATCTTTCATTTTGAAGTACAAGATCTCTTCATCAAGGAAATCATACTGCACTGACTGGTAATCTTCAATCGGTTGGTGAGCTAAGTGGTTAGCCAAGATACTACCTTTAATTACTTTTTGAGATCGGTATTCAATATCATACTCTGACAACAACATCTACCAACGGGAAATCCTCTCAGTTAAAGCATGCTTCTCAAAAATATACTTGATTGGATCCATTTTGGATATCAACTAAGTGGTATGATTCAACATATACTTACGCAGACACTTAGCAGCCTAAGCCAATGCGTAATAAGTCTTTTCTAGCATAGAATACTGAGTCTCACAGTCGGTGAACTTCTTACTGAGGTAGTAAATATCATATTATTCCTTTCCAGTTTCGTCTTGCTGACCCAGAACACAGCCCATACTTTCATCAAGCACAACCAAATATATGATCAACGGTCTTCCTTCAACAAGCGGAGACAAAATCGGAGGCTCAAGCAGATATTCTTTGATACTGTCAAAAGCTTCTTGGCAATCGTCGGTCCAATCACAAGAGTTATCTTTTCTAAGAAGCTTGAATATAGGTGCACATGTGGAAGTCATATGCGAAATAAATCCCGAGATATAATTGAAGCAGCTGAGAAAACCTCTGACTTGCCTCTCAGTTTTGGGCGTAGGCATCTCTGTATTGCTTTGACCTTGGCAGGATCTACTTCAATACCCTTTTCGCTGACAATAAACCCAACAACTTACCAGAACGAACACCAAAAGTACATTTATTGGGATTCAAGCGAAGTTTGTACTTCCTCAAATGCTGGAATAGTTTCAACAAATGCTCAACATGTTCTTCTTTATCACTGGATTTAGCAATCATATCATCAACATAGACTTCGATCTTTTTATGCATCATATCATGAAAAAGAGTGGTCATAACTCTCTGGTAAGTTGCACCAACATTCTTTAGACCGAAAGGCATCACTCTATAACAGAATGTTCCCTAGGGTGTAATGAATGTGGTCTTCTCCATATCCTCGGATGCCATCTTGATCTGATTATAACCGGAAAATCCGTCCATAAACGAAAAGACTTTGAGTTTAACTGTATTATCTACCAACATGTAAATGTGTGGCATAGGGAAATCATCTTTCGGACTAGCTTTATTTAAATCTATATAATCAACACACATACAAACTTTTCCATCTTTCTTCGGAACAGACACAATATTGGCCAGCCACTGCGGATACACAGCAGTAACAAGGAAACCGACATCAATCTACTTTAGAGAAGTGAATTGTGACCAAATATTATGTAGATGGACCATTATTATTTTTATATGTTTTATGTGATTACCATTTTTTTAGAAAAGCAAAAAGTAAAAAATAAAACATCATAGATGTGGATGAATAAAATTGCATTTTATTGATGATATATTTGAAATATGTCCAACAATGTTCACTTCTACCTTAGGCATAGGAGAAGGATTTTTCTAAAATGATAAAAACAAATCACTTAGGGTGATGGACGATAATAGGAACATCAACAACGATCCAATTGTGGCAAGCCTTTCCATGCATCCAAGAATTGGCGCAATCTTCATATTCATCACCCTCGATTACGACATATGAGTGTTATTTATTACGATGGATGAACCCTCCGCTACAGAAACTTGGCTGCATACCTTCAACTTTAACATAAGACGACCCTGGCTGGAATCCCAAACCAGCTCTACTCTTGTTCTCGGAGACCTTTACCATGCGGCCCCACTAATCTGAACTGCCATCTTCAACAATTTCCTGAGCAACTTTGAAAGAGCACATGGGTGCCCCAGTTTTCTTCACTTCAGTAATAGATAGAGCTTGGAATGGAGTTCCAACCTCATCCTCATCTTCTACATACGAAAAAGATGACAAGTGACTTACCAACAACGTTTTCTCTTCACCAACAATGACAAGCTTGCCATTCTTCACAAATTTTAACTTCTAGTGCAAAGTGGATGTCAAAGCTCCGGCTTCATGTATCCATGGCCTTCCCGACAAGTAGCTATAGGCCGGGTGGATGTCCATTACTTGAATAGTAATTTGGAAATCACTCGGACCTATCTTCACTAGAAGGTCCACTTCACCAATGATAGTGTTGCGAGAACCATCAAATGCTTTGACGATCATGCCACTGTACCTCTTATGGGCGCCTTGATACGTTAGTCTTGAAAGAGTTTACTTGGGGAGTACATTCAATGAAGAACCGGTATCAACCAACACATTTGACAAGCATTTTCCTTGCAATTCACCGATATATGTAGTGCCAGATTATGATTTCTACCCTCCTTGGGAAGTTCTTCATTACAGAAACTCAAATTGTTGTAGGAAGAAATGTTAGCCACAATGTTGTCAAATTAATACACTGTCATACCATGTTCTACATAGGTTTCTCCAACACCCTTTACAATGCTTCTCTATGCGCTTCAGAATTCATGAGAAGAGACAACAACGAAATCTTCAAAGGAATTTGGAGCATCTGCTCCATCATATTAAATTTATTTTTCTTGATCAATCTCAGTACCTCATCATCATCACTAGGCTTCAAATTGCTGGATTCACCAGACTGACACTTTGTAGCACTAACCGGATTCGCTGCGGGTACATCAACCTTCTTACCACCCGAAACATCCTTTACCACATCTTTCGGGAAAACGGGACCAAAAACACGACCATTACGGGTCACCTTTGCTATATCTGAATGTTAACAACTTAATTGGTCGTAGGAAATGGAACCTCTTGACCATTCTCCAACATGGTAGCATTATACTGGTAAGGAACAGCTCTATCGGATGCATACAGGACTGGACCCGCTAACTGTATCACTAACGGCGATACCGATCTATTGACACTATTACTACTGCTACTGTCAAACTGAGTCACTACCTGCTCATGGGTCTTAAACACTGGTAATATTACATTCACATCATTTATATCCCTCGACTGTTGAATCTGGATTACATTCTCATCCATACTCTTTTGGATATCTCTCTTGACGATTGAACACCCAAGGAGGTTTACACTGCAAACTGCACAACCGTCATGGTCATGCTCACAATCACTGATGGTACACAAAGTCTTATGCATTTCTTCCAAGGACCGATGAATACGTTCCACATCGAACACTCGGAAACTTCTTGGATAACCATCTACCATATTAACAGAGGAATTACCATGAGCAGGCAATGGGTTAGCTTTTACATTCGGCGCACGGTCCACAAAGGACACCATCCCATTCTTCACTAGCTTTTGGACCTCATACTTAAAAGGGTAGAAATTCTCAATATCATGTCCGGGAGGTCCTTGATGAAAAGCAGAACGAAGTTCAGGCTTATACTACCACGTAAGTGTTATGGAAATTGAGGCGGATTTCTCGGTTGGAGTAGGTTCTTGAGAACCAAAGATGGATACAATTCAACGTATGACATAGGAATAGGGTCAAAATAGACCTTATTCCTCTCGAAACTCTGTTGTTGTTGATTATTGTTGTTGTTGTAGTTGTTTGTTCTTTATTGCGGCGGTTGTTGACGTTGTTGTTGAACTGGTGCTGATTGATTGTTTGAAAATACTAGAATAACAGATGAAACTTGAGGATGATGTTGACGCGGTTGCAATTTTTTTTGACACGAGGCCTCCTCTGCCTCCCTACAGATACTACATTGGTTTCACCTTCCTTCTTTCTGGAGAAACTACTTCCATACTTCTTGCTTGATGATACCTCTTCCTTAGACAAAATTCCCTCACAGACACCTTCTTCTAACCTCACCCCCATGTTTACCATTTTGGTAAAATCACTTGGGCCACTAGTAATCATGCGTTCGTAATAAAACGAACTCAGGGTCTTAAGGAAAATCTTGGTCATCTCTTTTTCTTCCAATGGTGGGCTTATCTGGGAAGCAAGTTCCCTCCACCTTTGGGCATACTCCTTAAATGTCTCTTTTTCCTTCTGAGACATCGACCTCAGTTGATCTCTATCAAGCGCCATGTCCACATTATACTTATACTTCTTCACAAAGGCTTCACCTAAATTTTTGAACGTGCGAACACTTGCACTATCTAACCCCATATACCACCAGTCAGATTGTCTTGGAAGTAGTGAATCAATAACTAATCATTATCAGTTTGCGTTGACATTTCCCTGGCATACATGACGAGATGGCTAAGTGGACAGGTATTTCCCTTATACTTTTCAAAGTCAGGGACTTTGAACTTCATCGGGATCTTGACATTCGGCACCAAGCAAAGTTCAACATCACTCTTACCAAACATGTCCTTTCCCCTCAAAGTCTTCAATTCCTTTCTCAGCTCGAGGAACTGATCTTTCATATCGTCCATCTTCTCATAAACATCCACACCCTCAGACGACTCAGAATTATAGATGGTGTCCTCAACACGAGGCAGAGTGTGAACAACTGGAGGTGGAATAGACATGACCGGGCTAGATGTCGGCATGGAAGAAAAAGTAGGAGCAAACCCTTCAGGCACAAAGTTCGGTGGCATTCCCCACGGGAATCCGGCAAGAATAGTCATAGCAAACTGACTGGCATGCACAATTGAGATAGCAAGCTCTGAAATGACAGTCCTCTGAGGAGGAGGAGTTACAGGCGTTGGAGAGGACTTATTCTGAGCAGCTAGAACAGACTCCATCATGGCAGTCAAACGAGCAATCTCGTCCTTCAGTTCTCAGTTCTCTTGTTCCAAATGTTCCATGATTCTTGGTTGATTGGCGCAGTATTCATCTTCATCACCCTCGATCACGACATTTGAGTGTTATTCATTACCATGGATGAACCCTCCGCTACGGAAACTCGTTTGCATACCTTCATCTTTAACATAAGACGACCCTTGCTGGAATCCCAAACCAGCTCTACTCTTGTTCTCGGCGAACTCTACCATGCGGCCCCACTGATCTGAACTGCCATCTTCAAGAATTTTCTGAGCATCTTTGAAAGAGGACACGGGTGCCCCATTTTTCTTCACTTCAGCAACAGATAGAGCTTGGAATGGAGTTCCAACCTCATCCTCAGCTTCTACATACGAAAAACACGACAAGTGACTTAACAACAACACTTTCTCTCCACCAACAATGACAAGCTTGTCATTCTTCACAAATTTTAACTTCTTGTGCAAAATGGATGTCACAGCTCCGGCTTCATGTATCCATGGCCTTCCCGACAAGTAGCTATAGGTCGGGTGGATGTCCATTACTTGAAAAGTAATCTAGAAATCACTCGGACCCATCTTCACTAGAAGGTCCACTTCAGCAATGACAGTCTTGCGAGAACCATCAAATGCTTTGACGTTCATGCCACTGTACCTCTTAGGGGCACCTTGATACATTAGTCTTGAAAGAGTTGACTTGGGGAGTACATTTAATGAAGAACCGGTATCAACCAACACATTTGAAAGTGCATCTTCACTGCAATTCATCGATATATGTAGTGCCTAATTGTGATTTCTACCCTCCTCGGGAAGTTCTTCATCCTAGAAACTCAAATTGTTGCAAGAAGAAATGTTACCCACAATGTGGTCAAATTGATCCACCGTCATATCATGTTCTACATAGGCTTTCTCCAACACCCTTTACAATGCTTCTCTGTGCGCTTCCAAATTCATGAGCAGAGACAACACCAAAATCTTCAAAGGAGTTTGGAGCATCTGCTCCACCATATTAAATTCACTTTTCTTGATCAATCTCAGTACCTCATCATCATCACTAGGCTTTAAATTGCTGGATTCACCAGACTGACACTTTGGAGCACTAATCGGATTCGCTGCGGGTACATCAACCTTTTTTCCACCCGAATCATCCTTTACCACCTCTTTCGGGAAAACGGGACCAAAAACACGACCATTACGGGTCACCTTTGCTATATCGAAATGTTTATAACAGAATTGGTCGTAGAACAGAACCTCTTGACCATTCTCCAACATGGAAGCATTATACTAGTAAGGAACAGCTCTATCGGATGCATATGGGACTGGACCCGCTAACCGTATCACTAACGACGATACCGATCTATTGACGCTGTTACTGCTGCTACTGTTAAACTGAATCACTACCTGCTCGGGGGTCTTAAACACTAGTACTATTATATTCACATCATTTATATCCCTCGGCTGTTGTATCTGGATTACATTCTCATCCATTAACTTCTAGATATCTCTCTTGACGATTGAACACCCACAAGGGTTTACACTGCAAACTGCACAACCGTCATGGTCATGCTCACAATCACTGATGGTACACAGAGTCTTATGCATTTCTACCAAGGACCGACGAATACGTTGCACATCAAACACTCGGAAACTTCCTGGACAACCATCTACCATATTAATTGAGGAATTACCATGAGCAGGCAATGGGTTAGATTTTACATTCAGTGCACGGTCCTTAAAAGACACCATCCCAGTCTTCACTAGCTTTTGGACCTCATACTTCAAAGGGTAGCAATTCTCAATATCATTTCCGGGAGCTCCTTGATGAAAATCACAACGGAGTTCAAGCTTATACCACCACGGAAGTTGTTCTGTTTGAGGCGGATTTCTTGGTTGGAGTAGGTTCTTGAGAACCAAAGACGGATACAATTCGGCGTATGACATAGGAATAGGGTCAAAAGAGACCTTCTTCCTCTCGAAACTTTGTTGTTGTTTATTATTGTTATTGTTATTGTAGTTGTTTGTTCTTTATTGTGACGGTTGTTGATGAGATAGCATGAGGGATCTTAGGGTCAAAATTAGGGTCTTACACAATCATTTAAAGTTGTCAATGTTAAGATGGTTGTCCCTATGGGGTAAGTTAAATCTGTTTAATTTTTGATGGCCTCTTTGAAGGACGCTTAAGCTGTCATCAAGAATGGAAACCCCGAAGGTTAGGGGAGAATTTTAGGATTACCCTTCAACAAGGACCGTGCCAGATTGGGATACTACTCCCAAAAATTGAAGAAGAAAGTGTTCCCCTTGTCAGATTTCTTCTAAAGTTTAGGACACCTTGTCGATGGCCAGATTTCGGCTTTGGAAGAGGATGATATAGCTGAGGAAGAAGGGATGGTTTACAAAAAGGGTTAAGGACATGAATTAACCAGTTGGACTGTGTTTGAGTTACCTGAAGTCACAATGTTAGAAAACTAATTTCCGTGTTTGATGTTTTCTCTTTAAGAAACAAAAGAACCCATGTTACGCCCAAAGCATGGGGGAACCATTTGTAGGGGCCTCATCAAATTTTGTATTAATCAATATGAAAATGTCACTCTTTGCATCCATATTTTGCTCACTGTCTCTCATTTATTTTGGCTTTCTCACTTAAATAAAAAATGATAATGTTTTCTTACTTTTATTTAAGTTTTCATTCATTTTCCCCTTTACAAAATAAAATGCAAGAATCATGCATCATGCAAATTCCCCCCGATTTACACCAATAACGACTCTGCTATGGTCCCACATGACTTTGACAAACCAATCAATCACGCCGACAAAGATACTGAGGAAGATTGCAAGCTCCTCAAAGAGTTAGCTTGACTACTAAAGCAAGAGTCAAAGGTCATTCAACCACATGAAAAGTCGGCAGAAGTGGTTAATCACTGAATGGAAGAAGAAGTCAAAGAGATTAGAGTTGGCTTAACTCTATAAGAAGATGTGAAGATAAATTTGGTCAAACTCCTACAAGACTACATGGATGTGTTTACATGGTATTATTAAGACATGCTCGGTATCATTACTGACATAGTGGTCTGCCATTTACCCCTTAAGGAAGACTGTCCTCTTGTGAAGCAGAAATTAAGAAGGACTCGTCCTGACATGGCTATGAAAATTGAGGAAGTACAAAAGCAGTTCAACGCATGTTTTCTATCAGTTTCTACCTACCCTAAGAGGATTTCCAATATCATGCTCGTGCCCAAAAAGGACAAAAAAGTGTGTATGTGTGTAGACTGCATAAATTTGAATAGAGCAAGTCTCAAAGATGACTTCCCACTACCTCACATTGATGTGCTAATGGATAACACTGCTCAATTCTCTATCTTCTCCTTCATGGGTGGCTTCTCCTGTTACAACCAAATCAGAATGGCTTCGGACGACATGGAGAAAACTACTTTCATCACCCCATGGGGAACTTTTTGCTACAAGTTCATGCACTTTGGCTTAAAGAACGCCGGTGCAACATACCAATGTGCAATGGTGACATTCTTTCATGACATAATTCATAAAGAGATTGAAGTGTATGTTGATGACATGATCGCCAAGTCCCAAACTGAAGAGGGGCATGTGGTTAACTTAGATAAGCTATTTGAACGCTTGAGCAAGTTTAAGTTGAGACTTAACCCCGGTAAATGCACATTTGGGGTAAGATCTGGCTAACTGTTGGGTTTCATTGTCAGCCAATGAGGCATTAAAGTAGACCCTAAAAAGGTAAAGGCCATATAAGTTATGCCTGCACCTAAAACTGAAAAGGAGGTCCGAGGATTTCTTGGGAGATTGAATTACACCTCCTGCTTCATATCTCATCTCACGACCACCTGTGATCCGATCTTCAAATTATTTTGCAAGGATCAAGCTGTCATTTGGAATGACAACTGCTAAAGCGCCTTTGAAAATATGAAGGAGTTCTTACAAGAACCTCTGATACTGATGCCTCTTGTGCCTGGAAGACCTTTAATCTTGTATTTAACAGTCCTTAAAGGATCTATGGGATGTTTCCTTGGCCAGCACGACAAATCTAGAAGAAACGAACGTGTAACATACTACTTAAGTAAGAAGTTTACCGATTATGAGAGTAGGTATTCAATGCTTTAGAAGACCTATTGTGCACTTGCTTGGGATTCCAAATGCCTAAGGAAATATATGCTCACCCATACAACACTTTTAGTCTCCAAGATGGATCCAGTCAAGTTCATCTTTAAGAAGTTTGCTCTAACTGGTATAGTAGCCCGTTGGCAAATGGCTTTAACTGAGTATGACATCCAACATGTCATTCAAAAGCTATCAAAGGGAGTGTATCGTCATACTATCTTGCACATAAATATTTGGAGGACTAACAATCTATACGCTTCGAATTCCCTGACAAGGATATTACGCTGATAAGGGATTACAACATACCTGAACCCGAGGAAGGACCAAAACCTGGATCTCGATGGACCATTGTATTTGATGGAACTTCTAACGCTTATGGCAATGGCATTATGCAGTCATCACCTCCATGTAGCGGTAAACTCATGACCATTAAGCTATGTGTAAACTTAACGTCAATAAAACCAGAGTCGCCATCGCGCTTTTTTTGTTTCCAAAGGAAAAGGGAAAAGTACGAACAAAACCCAAAGATAAGAAGTTTTCAAATTAAAAGTAATAAAACTCCAGAGATTACAAGTAAGGGGGTTGGTTACCCAGAGGGAAGGTGTTAGCACCCAAAGTGTCCTAGGTACTCCTAGGGAGCCCTTTTTTATGTGTGCATATGTTTTAGTATGAAAGATGTTTGCAATAAATTGAGTGTGAGGATGAGAAAATAATTCATTAAATATATTTTTGTGTTATTCAAGACCTTTGGATTTGTGCCTACGTACCAACATAAATTGAGGTATCAAAACGTCATAGTTTGTGGTATCAATTTCAAAGTGAGTGAATTGCTTTTAACAAAAATTTAAGTTTTAAAGAGGAACAAAGGGGCCTAAAAGAGTTTGAATGAGTGTTAGTTCTTTTTGTCTTTTGAAATTTTAAGTCAATATGGTTAGATTCATTTACAAGTTTCTAAAAAATACAATGGCATAAGGCCAAAGTTTCTAATTTGTAATAAAGTCTAAGTTTTAAAAGCACAAGCAAAGAAGATTTTGAAAAGGGGAGAGATTTGAAATTTAAGAAATGGAAGGAGATGAAAAGACAAATCCTAAGCAAAAATTTAAAAGTTAAGAGTTGAAAAGATCTGACCAATGGGATGCAATCCAATAGACAAGAATGCCATATAGAAACCCACTTTTCCTCTGGACTTTAAATCAAGCAATATCAATACGCAAGTAGCAAAATGAAGAGCAAGGAATCAAATAAATATAGACACATCACAACTAGCAACTTCACAATCTTCTTCATAATCTTTCCATGTATCAGATGCCTTACTCCTTGATTGGCTCAGGATAAGGCATTAGACACAGGTTCAAAGTAACATTTGCATCAAGACCATGTAGCAAATGAACTCAAATGGATCTCAATACTTGCATCAAATGGAAGCTCAATTCACAAACTTGTTTTTAGAAATGTTGGCATTGGCCAAGTCCTTTTGCATAGGGAATGTTGCCTAATTCTAAGTCCAAAGCTCATATCAAATCCAACAGTCCACACAAACAATTTTTAGGGGTTTTTGTGGTTTATTAAGTATTTTAAGGTCCTAAGATCACAAACACAAACAAGGTACACAAACACAATATATGGCTAAAGTGGGCAAAGTGAAAATGGAATTAACATAAACAAGTTAAATGATATGTAAAATGGCAAATGACTTGAATTTAAATTGCATAAAGTAAATTACTTGTAATTAAAAGGTCAGACAGATGTTAGTTTATTAGATGTTAATGTAGTTTTGCTTTTCAATTGTTTAAGTCATTTTTTGGAGAACACTCAACCCTCTATTTACAAGCATGGATCCTTGAACCAAGATATCTTCCAAAGGAAGGAAAAAAGGCCAAGTTTCCACATAATAACATGAAAGGGGGGAGACTTACAATCTCAGTTACTAGAATGCAACGCTTTTGGGTCAAAAATTAGCGCTATATTAAGCAATCATAATTGGACTTATGTAGAAGTCACAACTATCTGAGGCGGGTGTAGCGGGCTATTTATTACCATTAGAGATATTGGTTAAATCCAAGGTAAACCATACAAGTCGAGTCGCCACCGCACTTCTATTTATCCAAAGGAATGGTTAGAAAGCAAACAAAAACCTAAAAGTTTTATCGAATCAAAAACTAGTAAAAGAGTCAGAGATCTGGGTAAGGGGGTTGGTTATGCAATGGGAAGGTGTTAAGCACCCAAAACATCCTAGGTACTCCTAGGGATCCCTTTTCACATTTGTTGTATGGTAGGTTGGTATTTATGAAAATTTGTTTGTGCAAACATGATTGAAGAGATGAGAAGAGAATGTACAAGTTTATTTACATTTTGTGTTTGAATGGATAAACCCATTGCCTACGTACCATCTTAAAAAAGATTAGGATCAAAACCTCGTAGTTCGGGGTAAAAATCTCAAAAATGAGTTGGTGAATTGATTGGTCCAAAAGCCTTAAGGTCTTTTGTTATCCAAGGGAGAAAACTCAACCTAAAACAACAAATCCACCATGTGAGGATATCTTCAACATGCTAGTGAGGGGTTAACCCTATAATAAGCATGGAAGACTCATTGTCCATCACTAAGGATATAGGCGAGTATTACATCTACCTCAAGGATAACTCAAACCTAATAGCTAAAGGTTATGAAAAATGTTGATTAAGAAAGTGGCCATTGAAACCACAAAAAGTATTTGAATGGGTTATATTTACCAATGAAAAGTATTTACAAAATATGGTCAAAGTTGACTTAGGAATTCAATTCAAGATAAGTATTATGAAAAGAAAGTTTGAAAATCAAAAGCATAAGGCTTAGGTTTCTAATGTTGAAAACAAGTGTTAAATGTTTGCACAATTTCCTAAACATACAAGAGATAAGGGACAAGAAGCAAAACCACGCATGGAGTTCCTCTCTTGAGATCATATTGATGATCCAAGTAGCTCCCATCCTTTGGATTAAGAAATCACATAAGCATAAGCTCAAACAAACCACAATCAAATGGACTCTTGGAAAGCTCCCAAATTTATCTTGGATCTCTATCTCTTAGAAGCTCATGAAAATGGTTCCTCAATTTGGATCAAGTTGGAATCCCTAGCACAAGAACACACATATCAAAAGATTCTAGCAAACAAAACAAGGAATGGACAAGAGGAGTTTAGAAGTTGGTCCTTTCTAGGTCATCCTTCAACATTAAGCATTCTAAAGGCCCAATGCCTAGTTGCTCTTTAACTTTTATATTACTCTAAAGGCTCAATGCCTAGTTGCTCTTTGACTCCAAATTTGCATAGGGAAAGTCCTAAAGTCTAAGTCCATTTTGTCCAATTCTTTGCATTTTGATCCACAATAATCAAAATAAAACACAAGCACAATAGTATATACAAAATTATGTGCTCAAGTGAGCAAAAGGCAAATTGCATTAACATAAACATGTGCTCAAGTGACCAAAGGGAAAAGCAAATGAATAATATGTACAAGAATAGTAAATTGCATAAATGTAAAGTGCAAAAGGTAAATGCTAATGGTTAATGATTAGTGTTAGTAGTTAGTGTGCCATAAGGCAAATTTAGCGCTATGTTAAGCAATCGTAATTGGACTTATGTAAAAGTCACAATTATCAGAGGCCAGTCAATAATAATGTGGGCAACAACACAAGTTAGAAGTCTTGATTAGTGAACCAAGTTCCAACAACTTGCCCTGCCAAAAAAAAGAAAAAGTGAAAGGATCTTGTATTGGTTTAAGTTCTTTGCATTATTTAGAAGACAACATATCCTTAATGCAAATCCATTCACTTGATCAATTGATCAAGATGAATTAGATTTGAATCAAGGAAGATTAAGCCTCCCTAATCAATGCCAACTTATCAATCTTTAACGCATTGATCCAAAAGAGAAGAAGAAGAAGAAGAAGAAGAAGAAGATGGATAATGGAAATGAAGAACAAAAGGTGCATTAAGTAAAATGGAATATACCAATCCATAAATGTTGACCAAAGATAGGGAAGATCAAGGTCAAACTCTCAAAATCAGAAATAAGATGAAGATTGGAAGTCAAGAAATAAATAAAATATTTTTAGGCCTTTTTAATATTTAAAATAAACTTGAATTAAAATATTAAAGAAAGGTCAAACTTCAAAATCACTTCAAATCAACTTTGAAAAGTCCAAGTGATTTACCCTAAGTTCAACAAGGTCAAACAAAGTTTGACAAAAAAATATCAGCATTTTTAAAAGTCAAAAACTATTTTTAATTAATTAAAAAATGAAGAAAAATAACCTAATTGAACTAAAATCTCAAATAAATCTTAAATCAATTAATAAATTGATGAGAATATTTTTCATAGATCCATCATCATATAAAGAGGTTGAGAAAATATTTTTGTATTTTTTTAATATCAAAAACTATTTAAAATGAATTAAAAATGACCAGAAAAGAGAAAATTCACAAAAAATATCAAATTATGAAATAAAAAATATTAAAAATCATTTTTAGAAACTAGAATTAAAAAGAGAAGTAATGCAATTGGTCCCATATTTTTTGGATAAAAAATGAAAGAGTTATGTCTTTTTGAAATTTAATGAAATAAAAGAAATAAAATGGAAATTGTAAAAATCAGAAAAAAGAACAAGCGTCTGATCAAGCCTCATTAATTGACGTGGCTGATCAGACGGTCCACATGCGCGCGCTCACCAGAAGCTTTAGTCAACTGAGTCACACAATGCATTAAAAAAAGTCATAAGATCCAAGAGCCATGATTCAATCTGGAAATCATCATCAACGGCTAGGATTCAAACTGGCAAACGGACGGTGGTGTACACCACCGTCTTCTCCGGCGAGCATGGAGATTCCGGCCAAAGTTGCAGGTCATCAAATCTTAATGAAAACGAGCGATCCTCATATCATTGGAAAGATGGGGTAATGTACATCACCCCTGTACCATTAGTTTCTCTTCTAGATCTCCATTGGAAGAGAAATCAGAAGGAGAAAATGATGGAGTTCAAACTGAACTTGATGTTTTTTACAAAATTGAAAGCACAAATCAAATGCCTCTAATGAGAGGACTTCGACCAGGCCAAGAAACTCAAGATATAAGCAAGGATTAATGAGTTTCGAAGATAAAAAGTTCTGATATCCCCCTTTGAAATGGAAGTCTTGAGTGCACGATTCTTCTCAACTAAAGCTTGCAGTAGGATCTAGTGATGAAGATGAAGCAAGGCTAAGGAATTGTAGGTCTGAAAATCAACCAAGGTAGTTGAAATTCAGATCTGAATTTTTTAGAAGAAAGTAGAAATTCCTTTGAGTGTGGTTATGGATTCAATCTTGCAGCATTTTAGGCGCCCTTAGGTTGAGTTTTGGAGTGAGCAATGCCTTCTATTTATAGATGGAGCTGATGTGAGGCCCAAAACCTGGTGCAAATGAATGCTGAGCTTGTTTGGAGATGGTTTGGACGTGTGATTTGCAAGGCAATGGCTTGTGCATGAAGCTTCATCATGAATTGCATAATTGTGCCTAAAACTTCATCTCTTCGAAAATGCCACTTAGAAGATCCAAGCATAAACATATGAGTAATGGTTGGAAAAGGTCTTAATGTAAGGAACAAATGTTATGTTGAACAAAACTTCAATTGGGCCTTGGAAATTGGTGAATTTTGAGTTTAAAGCATAAGGTGTAAAGCATGCAAAAGTGAGGTTTCCAAATTTGGCCAATATTCAAGCCCTTCTGTTTTGATGATGCAAGCCTCAAATGGAAAAACCTCCAACATCAAAGTTATAGATCTTTTCAAGACAATCAAGACGGATTAAATTTTTCATCATTTGGATTTTTGATGAATAAGTTATGGTCACTTGAAGTTGGACTTTTTTGCCTTTCAATGCATTTGGTCCAAAGTGACCTATAATGATTTGCATTATCACATGTATTTCTTTTGATATTTTGAAATTTGTTTCAATATAACATTTGTAGTAGACAAAATAAGCGTTCCAATGCATTTGATCCCACCTCAAAATCATAAAAAAGGAATGATTTATGTTCTTGGGAAGGTGACCTAACATTAGGGTTTCAGTCAAAATGACCTATAATGTCTTGGAATGGGAGATGACCTTCCAAACTTCAAATCAATTTTTGATGAACATGAAAGTTGTTCATATTGTCTTTAAGAACATTTTTTCTTTTGGGATCATCTCCATTTGACGAACACATAAAACATTACGTCTCAATGTATTTCAAAATAGTCAGATGAATTGACTGATCAAGGACACTCAAATAAGTTCAAATATGTATGGAATGATGAATTAAAGAACTTACTTTGATTGCATTTGTCCATGGGCTGAGGTTGCTTCCTTAGCAAGGCATTGTGGATGAACAGCTGAATCGGGGTTCCTTGGGAAACAAACCTCAAACCCTTTGACTTGCTTTGATCAAAATGATGAATTGAGATGCTAGGGAGGTATTTTTGATGAATGAGAGCTTTGGTAACCATTTCCATGCTTGCCTTCATCTTCTCTTGGCCATATTTTTGCACCAGTGATCTCCTAGGAGCCTTAGGACCTTGTGATTGCTCAAGCTACAAACAAGAAAGGTTAGTGACATATTTTTGTGCTTTTGGTTAGTAAATAAAATTAGAAAAGCAAAAATATACAATTCAAGCATGCTTGGTGATCTCAAATCACTCACAAGAGGTCCCACCCAAAGGCAAGGGGAACCAAGATGCTAATGATCCTTGAGGATTTACAAATGCAATGTTATGATGCCATGAGGGATCTTAGGGTCAAAATTTAGGTCTTACAGATGCCCCTATTTAAGGTCATTCTAGCCGGAGAAGTGAAGGTTAAAATCTTTGTCTCGACGAGGTAGAATGGGCTTAAATAATAATAAAGAGACGAATTTTGGTCCCTAAGAGACCTCATGATGCAGATGTATGTATGCAAAAAAGGGTAATACTTCATGGGGATATGTGTCCATAAAGAGAAAAGAAGTCAGGAGAAACTGACAATCCATATGAGTAACACACTCAATGGGACGGAGACTCTGGGACTCTCATGGGGATAGAAAAGGGGTTAAATTGCATGAGTAGGGCACGACATAAAACTTAGGGAGCAGAATGGCAAAAAATAAATCAATGGAGAGACCCGAGTTGACTCAAAGGTGCATGTATTGGGGAATATGCCAATACAGTGGAATTACCCATAAAGGATACTTCGGATGAAAATCCGGACTCAAATGGGGAGAATCCACTAAAGGACCTCGCTGGGGATTATCCAAAAGGACTCCTCCGGGGAAACACCAGGGCGAGGTATTACCAGTTAATGGGTAATAAGCTCAAAGAGACATGTGATCCTAACACCGGTATAAGGGTGAAAGAACAACATGCTCGGGGAGAATGAATATCTAAGACCAATAGAAGGATGAGAGATATCAAACATCCGAAGTCATCTAAGGAAAACCTAAAAGGTATATTTCAACTCAGGAAAATCTGACTCCACAGGGGACAAAGGTCATAATAGGGAGCAGAGAGGAAGGAACACTAGGGATACCGGTTACTGGGCATATAATAGGTGACCAACCAAAGCGCGAATTGAGGAATATTCCCAAGACACTCATCATCCAAAAGAGGGCTAAAAGAAAAACACGATTATATGATGGACATTCGATTCCAATAAAAGGGATACGAATCTTACTCGACTGGGGAAGAGTAAAGGACTTCGACCAGAGAGTGCATGAGATATATTATCTATTACCGTCAAAACTTAGATAATATACCCGCATGGAAGATTATCCACAACTGGTTACTGGGTTAATAAAGGATAAATCGACCGAAAAGAAAGGACATCGAAATACCGAATACTAGGTAAAAAATGATGACCATTCAAGGGGAGAAACGATCATTACCAACAAACAGTACATGAAAGATGACTTGCTGGGGATAAATTGCTTTATCAGAGCAATTCTCCAAGAGATATATCACCGGGGGTGAAGGACTTATCAATACCGAATATTGGATAATGATAACCGCCAAGGATGGGATTACATCTACCGGATATTGGGTAGAAAACCACAGAAAAGTAACCGTCATCGATTAGGATGAATAAAGGGTTAACTCTGCAAGGGGATGAAATAGGGTTTACAACTATCGGTATCAAGGTAGAAAACCAACAGACTCCGTCGGGGCGAAAATGGATAATTACTGGTTACTGAGCAACTATTAATTTATACCACAGGGAAGTGGAGGAAACAGTCATAAGAGGCCAGTCTAGGGTCGAACCAGATAGGCACTATGAAACAAAGCTTGTCCCTATGAGGATATAACTCAATGGGGAATTCCATCCCAATATATGTGTTGGGAGGAAGCGGAAACAATCATTATCCACGAGGATATAACTCGGTGGGGAATATGGAAGGAAAGATAAACACTTTCTGCTTAAGGGGCTGACTCTATATGGGGAGATCAGACACCGACATCTGCTTGGGGAAATGTATTAACAACTAGCAGGGGATAGCAAACAAAGATATATGGCAAAGGATGCAACATGAATATCTGAATGTTTTAGAACTATATGCACACATGCGTGGTTTATGTATGATGAATGTTGACAAACAGACTTTTCTAACACAAACAGGTCCAAAGAATAAGTACACAAACATCCGGTACTACATCTCAAGAGGAAAGCCAGGACCACAGAGATTTCTGCAGGGGAATGAGCATCCCTCATTCCAACTGGGGCAAAGTCGTTGCATAGATGAACTTCGATGTAGAAGCAACTCTATCGGGGAAGCTATTAAAAAAGGAGGATGGATCTCTGAAAGGGAACAACCATAAACCAGAAGCTTTCTAAAGATCACCAGATACTACCAATGAGATCATATCTGCTGAGGAGGAAGGATCACTAATCAAACACTCTGCTTGAGAGAAAGAACCACAACAGGTTCCGGAGGAAGAGGACGCAAGCATGCCAGGAATATGAACAAACGCCTTACCCTGTCGAGAATCTTATCATCCTTGGGAGAGCACTGCAGGCATTCCCAGTATCCCTATGTCATTGTGAATGTTCACTTTGTTTAAAAACAAATTATGAAAAATTTGATTATTTAAAACAATGATATTTTTTCAATTGAAACATGCAAAACATTTGTTGAATAGAAACAAATAAGAGAGCAAATAATTGGATAAAGGCTCAAATTTATTTGATGGAATGGTAGGCTGCAAATGGCAAGATCCCATAGATCTTTATAAATTTGAAATTGGTGATATATATTGGAAAAGGGCTACATTGAACATAATGACCATTTCTCCACCAATTCTGAATCCGATGTATTTGAAGCTTCGGTTGATGATGAATGAGTGAGAATCTCTGACGGATGAGAGTTGTAGAACAAAGTCTTGCCAGGATGTAGTTACTTGCCAAATCCCTATTATTTTTGCCTAGATTGCCCCGGGGTGAGGTACTCAATCTAGCGGGATATATATATTCCTTTTTTCATGTCTTTAACTTTTGCCTGGATCGCCCTTTCGGGTTTTCAATCCACCGAGACGCTCATTTTTTCCTAAGTCGCCCTTTCGGGTTTTCAACTTAGCGAGCTATTCTATTTTTATTTTTAGGCGAAGTATTTTTTGACTGCATCTGAATTCACAGGACGAATGAAATCCTCCCCATCCATAGTTGTAAGTATCAATGCACCGCCTGAAAAGGCTCTCTTAACAAGATATGGACCTTCATAGTTTGGAGTCTACTTGCCCCTGGAATCGGGGGAAAAAGACAAGACTTTATTTAGCACGAGGTCACCTTCTCGGAACACACGAGGCTTGACCCTTTTATCAAAGGATTTCTTCATCCTTTGTTGATATAACTGACCATGGCACATGGCAGTCAATCTCTTTTCTTCTATCAAATTCAAATGGTCATAACGCCTCTGAACCCATTCAGCATCAGTCAACTAGGCTTCCATCAAGACTCTTATCGATGGGATCTCCACCTCTACTGGGAGCACAGCCTCCATGCCATAAACGAGAGAGAAAGGGGTTGCCCCTGTTGAAGTGCGGCCAGATGTACGATATCCATGTAAAGCAAATGGCAGCATCTCATGCCAATCTTTCTACGTGACAACCATCTTCTGTATAATTTTCTTGATATTCTTATTAGCAGCTTCAACAGCCCCATTCATCTTGGGTCTGTAAGGAGAAGAATTATGATGTGCAATCTTGAACTGACTACACAACTCTTTCATCATCTTGTTGTTCAGGTTAAATCCATTATCAATAATGATCTTATCTGGCACACCATATCGGCATATGAGCTGATTCTTGATAAACTTCACAACCACCTGTCTGGTCACGTCTGCATATGATGCCGCTTCAACCCACTTAGTGAAGTAATCAATTGCTACGAGAATAAATCTGTGTCCATTAGATGCTTTCGGCTCTATCATGCCAATCATGTCGATTCCCCGCATGGAGAAAGGCCATGGTGATGAAATCACATTCAGAAGTGTTGGAGGAATATGAATCTTATCCGCATAGATTTGACACTTATGGCATTTCTTCACATATTTGCAGCAGTCAGACTCCATTGTCAGCCAATAGTAGCCTGCTGTCAACATCTTTCTAGCCATGGCATGTCCATTGGAATGAGTACCAAATGAACCCTCATGGACCTCAGTCATCAACAGGTCTACTTCGTGTCTATCTACGCATCTGAGCAGCACCATGTCAAAATTTCTCTTATAAAGCACATCACCATCGAGGTAGAGACTTCCTGATAATCTCCTCAGAGTCTTCCTGTCTTTCATAGATGCCCCAGGCGGGTAAATCTAGCTCTGCAGGAAACACTTGATGTCATAATACCATGTCTTATCATCTTTTACTTCTTCTACTGCAAATACATGAGCTGGTCTGTCCAAGCGCATCATAGTGATATTGGGAACTTCATTCCAAAGTCTAACAACAATCATTGAAGCAAGTGTAGCAAGAGTATTTGCCATCCGATTCTCATCTCGAGGAATATGATGGAAGTCAACCTCAGTAAAGAATGTTGAAATCCTCCTCGCATAATCCCTATATGGAATTAGGCCAGGCTGATTCGTTTCCCATTCACCCTTAATCTGATTAACAACGAGGGCCGAATCACCATAAACATCGAGATGCTTGATCCTAAGATCAATGCACTCCTCTAATCCCATAATACAAGCTTCATACTCAGCCATATTATTCGTGCATTTGAAAGTTAGCCTTGCTGTAAAAGGAAAATGTGTGCCCTGAGGAGTAATAATCACTGCCCCAATACCATTTTTCCATATGGATTTACAGTGCCATCAAATACCATACTCCATCTGGAACCAGGCTCTGGCCCTTCATCGAGCGTAGGCTCATCATAATCTTTCATTTTCAAATACAGAATCTCCTCATCTGGGAAGTCATACTGAACGGACTGATAATCCTCAATCGGCTGATGCGCCAAGTGGTCAGCCAAGATACTTCCTTTAATAGCCTTCTGAGCTCGATACTCAATATCATACTCAGATGACAACATCTGCCAACGGGAAATGCTCCCTGTTAAAGCAGGCTTCTCGAAGATATACTTGATCGGATCCATTCTGGATATCAACCAAGTCGTATGATTCAACATATACTGGCGTAAGCGTTTAGCAGCCCAAGCCAAAGCAAAACATGTTTTCTCGAGCATTGAGTATCGAGACTCACAATCAGTAAACTTCTTACTCAAATAGTAAATGGCATATTCTTTCTTTCCTGATTCGTCTTGCTGACCAAAGACACAACCCATTGAGTCTTCAAGAACTGTCAGATACATAATCAATGGTCTTCCTTCCACAGGCGGAGACAGGATTAGAGGCTCAGACAAATACTCTTTAATACTATCGAAAGCTTTCTGGCAATCCTTGGTCCAATCATGGGACTGATCTTTCCAGAGGAAGTTGAATATCGGCACACATGTGGCAGTCATGTGGGATATGAACCTGGAAATGTAATTCAAGCGGCCAAGAAAACCTCAGACTTGCTTCTCAGTTTTGGGTGCGGGCATCTCTTGTATCGCTTTGACCTTTGTAGGATCAACCTCAATACCTCTTTCACTAACGATAAAGCCCAATAGCTTTCCGGAACGGACTCCAAAAGTACACTTGTTGGGATTCAGACGAAGCTTGTACTTCCTCAAACGCTGAAAAAACTTTAACAAGTTCTCTATATGTTCAACTTCCGTCCTCGACTTAGAAATCATATCATCAACATATACCTCGATCTCCTTATGCATCATATCATGAAACAAGGTAGTCATAGCTCGTTGATACGTGGCTCCGGCGTTCTTCAAACCGAAGGGCATCACTCGATAAAAGAATGTTCCCCAAGGTGTGATGAATGTTGTCTTCTACATATCCTCGGGTGCCATTTAAATCTGGTTATATCCGGAAAATCCGTCCATAAATGAAAAGACATTGAATTTAGCCGTATTATCTACCAACATATCAATGTGTGGTAGAGGGAAATCATCTTTCGGACTAGCTTTATTCAAGTCTCTATAGTCCACACACATCTGGACTTTTCCATCTTCCTTAGGCACGGGCACAATATTGGCCACCCATTGAGGATATGTAGAAGTCACCAGAAACTCTGCATCAATTTGCTTCAGAACTTCCTCTTTGATCTTTACTGCCATATCAAGATGAGTTCTTCTGAGCTTTTGCTTCACAGGCACACACTCAGGCTTTAAAGGTAGGAAATGTTGTACGATATCAGTATCTAGACCAAGCATGTCTTCATATGACCAAGCGAAGACGTCAAAATATTCTCGTAGCAATTCAATCAACCCCTTCTTAATAGATTCTTCTAGGAGTGCCCCAATCTTCACTCTCGCACACAATCTTCAGACCCCAAATTGACTGTTTCCAGATTCTCAAGATGCGGCTGAATGATCTTCTCTTCATGCTCAAGTAGACGGGTAATCTCGTCAATAATCTCTTCAACATCATCTTCCTCCGCCTAAAATACAGGGAATTCAAAATTGGGAGATGGTGTTAGATCATTATGTTCAATGGGTTTGATCAACCTGCATAATGATTTTGGATGTAAAGAGCTTTTTGAATTCAAACAAGGAAAATCATTATGCAGATGAAAAGATTGATTTTATTCTTATTTAGGGTTTTATGTGATCACCAATTTCATGCAAAAAGCGAAAAGGGAAAATAATTGGAAAAACAAACATTTAACATGAATTTTATTGATTGAAAGTATCATTGTATTTATGCGTCAACAATGTTATCACTTCTCCTTTTGGCATGGGAGAAGGGTTTTCAAACACAATGAACATTACTTTGACTTATGGATAACTGTTGGAATATCCACAACGACCCAATTATTGCAGATCCCTCCAGGGATGATGAAATTGCCAGAATCCTATTCGTCCTCTTCCAAAATGGCAACAACCTCTTCGTCTTTACCGGTGTGCATGAAACCTCCACTCTTGAACAAACCTTGCTTGTTGAAGACCCCGGAAGAATAACCTATGCCAGCCCGGGACTTGTTGTCTTCTAACTCAATCATTTGCTCCAATCCAGTAGTTGCACCATGCTCAATGGCCAACTTCGCATCTTTTTAGGAAATAAATGAAGGAGTTCTCTTCTTAGTAGGTTCAGCAATGGATAAAGCTTGGAACAGAGTTCCAACTTCATCCTCAGCATCTATATAAGAGAAGGAAGACAAATGGCTAACCAGGAGAGCCTTTTCTCCTCCTACCACTACCAGCTTCTTATTCTTTACAAATTTCAGTTTCTGGTGTAGGGTGGATGTCACGGCGCCAACCTCGTGAATCCATGGTCTGCCTAGGAGACAGTTATATGATGGGTGAATGTCCATAACCTGGAAGGTAATATGGAAATCACTTGGTCCAATTTCGACTGGGAGATCAACCTCACCAATCACAGTTTTGAGAGACCCATCGAAAGCCTTCACAACTACCCCACTCTGCCTCATGGGAGGTCCTTGATATGACAACTTCGCGAGAGTGGTCTTCGGCAATACATTCAATGATGACCCAGTGTCCACCAACACATTGGACATGGTGTCATCCTTGCAGCTTATACATATATGTAATGCCAAGTTATGGTCTCTTCCCTCCTCGGGGAGATCATCGTCACAAAAACTCAAATTGTTACAAGCGGTGACGTTTGCAACAATGCTATCAAATTGTTCTAGCGTGACATCGTGATCTACGTACGCCACATCCAACACCTTTTGCAGAGCCTCTCGGTATGGTTCTGAATTCAAAAGTAATGATAACACATATATTTTGGATGGAATTTGTAGAAGCTGGTCTACAACGTTATACTCGCTCCTTTTGATGAGCCTCAGCATCTCATCACAATCTTCTTTCGTATTGCCACTCGGGCCAACAGAATCAGGAGTTTTCAACATAGAGGAGGGCTTAGCAACAAGGGCCAGATTCGGAGTGCTGACAGCATTCTCCATCGGGCGTTCGACAAAATTAGCATCAACACTTCCTCGAGCATCAACTTGAAAATACACGACCGCTGCGGGTCAAACCACTGACGTCAGTAATGTTTACGACAGATGAAGAAGGCAGGGACACTTCTTTCCCATTTTCCACTGCTACAACATTGTAGCGATAAGGGACTGCTTTCTCGGAGGAATACGGCACGGGTCCGGCTGGCTTGATAGTTAGAGCGGGAGAAACCTTTTGCTTGCTACCATCATACTTGATGACAACAGGCTCAGGTATCCGGAATACTGGAGAAATTACGTTGACTTCAAGATCATCTTTGTCAACATTTCTATTTTGAAGGATCTCAATGACTTCTTCATCCAACATCTCTTGGACATCCTTGCGCACCTGGCGACATCCTCTCTGATTAACAGAACAGACTCTGCATCTATCATGGTCATGCTCATAATGGCTATAATCACACAGCAAGCGATGCATCTCAACCAGCGATTGTCGGATATGACTGACGTATTTAACTTTGTACTTACCAGGACAGCCCTGGACCATATTGACAGACTTCCCATGCTCGGGCGATGGGTTCTTCTTCACATTTGGACCTACGTCCTCGAAAATCAAAATCCCACTTCTCACAAGGTCTTGCACCTTGGTCTTCAGGGGATAACAGTTTTCTACGTCGTGTCTGGGAGCACCAGAATGATACACACAATGAAGCTCAGGCTTATACCACCACTTAGGGTTAGCAGGTACAACGGGAGGGTCTCGCAGAGTGATTAACTTTCTATCAATCAGAGACGGATAGAGTTCAGCATAAGTCATCGGAATTGGATCAAAGGTGACCCTCTTCCTCTCATAGCTGGCGCTAGCACTATTGTTATTATTTCGAGGATGGTAGGCCTGCTGTTGTGGACGATGTGATTGTTGCTGATATTGTTGAGTTTGCGGTTGTTGATAATGTTGAGCTTCCCTGAAAACAGGTGCTATATGAGCCACCTGATGCTGGTTGTTGACTGGGCGAACAATCTTCCTCTTCACAGAGGGTCTTCTTTTGACATGGGAAGACACAGCATATGCCTCTCCCTCCTTCTTCTTTGCAAAGCTTCCATATCTCTTTGCTGAAGAGCCTTCCTCTCGAGTTAAGCGTCCTTCACGGACCCCTTCTTCCAATCTCATCCCCATATTCACCATCTCGGTGAAGTCTGAGGGAGCGCTGGCTATCATTCTCTCGTAATAGAACGAGTTCAAGGTCTTCAAGAAGATTTTGGTCATTTCTTTCTCCTCTAGGGGTGGCACTATCTGAGCTGCCAATTCGCGCCACCTCTGGGCGTATTCTTTGAAAGTCTCTTTCTCTTTCTGGGACATCTCCCTCAACTAGTCCCTATCAGGAGCCGTATCCACATTGTATTTGTATTGCTTGACGAAGGCCTCGCCAAATTCGTTGAAAGAGCGGATGTTCGAACTCTCCAGACCCATGTACCACCGGAGAGCAGCACCAGACAGACTGTCCTGGAAATAGTGGATGAGCAGCTGATCATTATCAGTTTGTGTCGACATCTTGCGAGCATACATCACAAGATGGCTGAGAGGACATGTGTTTCCTTATACTTCTCAAAGTTAGGCACTTTGAATTTAATAGGGATCTTCGTGTTGGGCACAAGGCACAACTCAACAACACTTTTACCAAAGAGGTCCTTCCCCCTTAAAGTCTTCAGTTCCTTGCAAAGCTCAAGGAATTGGTCTTTCATGTCATCCATCTTCTCATAAACATCTGGGCCCTCAAATGGCTCAGAATGATAAATGGTATCTTCAACCCTTGGTAAAGTGTGCACGATAGGAGGTGGCACCGAAAGGACCGGGCTAGAGTCCGGCAAAGAAGCAAGAGTTGGAGCAAAACCCTCTGGCATGAAGTTGGCGGGCATTCTCCAAGGGAACCCGGCTGGCATAGATGGCGCAAAGTGAGTTGTCGCAGCAGGCACAGTAGAAGTCACGATCTCAGAAATGACCTCCTCTGGGGAGGAGTTGAGGGTGTTGGAGAAGATTGCCTCTAAGCGGCCAAGAATGACTCCATCAGGGCAGTCAATCTGGCTACTTCCTTCTTCAGCTCGCGATTCTCTTGTTCCAGATTGTAGCACCTCAAACTTGCACCTACCTTTTGTACAGACATTCTCATATTAGGTCATAACATAACATGGTCCACTGCATAGCATTGCATTGTCCCTTTTGCCCAAGTGCAAGATCATCAAGAGAATTAGGTCAAACTGGTCAGGAGATCAGTCAGTCAAGCAAGCAAGTACAAATTCCATTGAGCCAAGGCCCTGGGGTTGGTCCAACATGTTCACATGACTTGGGGATCCATTTGAAGTGTTTAGGTCAAGGATTGGATGTTCAGAAGTCATCAGTCAATGCACAATCAGTCAGAAACCCTAAAAGTCAACTGTTGGTCAACTGTCCATTTAATCAGTGATTTGATGATGGGATTTGGTTTGAGAGAGCTTATTCATGTCCCAATAGGCCTCATATATCATGTCAAACACCATCATGGAAGAATTTGAAGCCAGATCAGAAATTTCCAAAAATAGAAACTGGACCTGTAACTGAAACTTGCCAAAAATGGAAAGTCTTGATCCTCAAACTTACATCATGATACAAGCTTCAAATGAATTTTTGCCCAACATGGAAGTTGAAGATCTTGTTCTCCCATTTCCAAAAAGTCCAAGAACACTCAATTCCCATGTATGGTTGGCAAGTTATGATCGAATCATTTTCAAAAATTCTTGAACTTCAAAAGGCCATATCTCCCAAACCTTTTGGCCAATTTGGGTGGGGTTTTTTCCTACAAGTCACATTTGACCTCATCTTTCCAAATATGTAACCCTCATGCACCAAAACCTCATGGATCAAAATGGCATTTTTTGAACCTACTTGAATTAATTTTAAGTGAGGTGAAAAAGTGAACTTTTGATTTAATCATTTCCAACCATTTTTGCCATTCAAATATGTTCAGAAATCATATTTTGGTCATGTTACAAGGTCATTTTCATGCAGTACACACACCCATCACCTACTTGCTTGAAAATTGGCCAAAAGTACACTTTCACCAACTCCATTCCACATTTTCATGGACTTTGTTTAGTACCCTTAAACAGCAGATATATTCATCATTTTTCTGTCACTTGAAAACCCTAGCAGCCACAAAATATCACAGAAAAACACTTGCTCTCAAAAAACTCATTTTCTTCATCTTTTCAAAATCTGCTAAAAAACTCCAAATAACCCGACCTTGTCTTTGTTGATTCATCATCCAAACAACATCTTGAGCTCATTCCAACATTGTTTCTCCACCTGTAGAAGCCTCTTGCCCGACTGTTTTCCCAAGGTGTCATCAATGGCAAAGTGTGGTTGAAGTCTTTTCAAGCTGTTGCAAGCCAAAGCATCTTCACCATTCATCATTAGGAGGGTTTTAAAGCATCTGTTTCACGTTAACATGGCCAAATAACAACCGAATCGACACTGCTCTTCCAACTTGGTAAAATTTCGACTCTCACCTTTTCCAAAACCATGACACACACTTTGTAGATCACCTTTCCCTGATCATTATGAGCTTTGAATGGCTAAAAATGGTGGTCTATTTTGAAAGAAATGTTGAGTGGAAATTTGATGATTCAAACTTGTTTTGTATGATGCATGCTATGTGGCTCGATTCCATGTTAATGGTTGTTGAATTCATGATGTGTGTTGTTTGCCGTTTCCATTGATATGCTGGTTTGCCATTTCTGGGCACGTTTGTTCTTCACGATTTTGAAGAAGATGATGATGCTACAGTAAACCCTAGCCAATTTCCAGATTTCTGCATTTGAATGTGCTTTGCATGAGCCCTTCACGTTTTCATTGCCTCAGCCAATAGGAACATTCCGTTTCAGGGCCCAAAACGGCAGCGTTTGAGTTAGTGGATCTTGGAATTACAAAAGTGCCATTCTCGTTTTATTAATCCAAATTAATTCATTTAATGTTTCATTTTTATTTCACTTGGCATGGCTCACTTGTAAAAATCATAACTTGTTCATTTTAAATCCAATCCTCGTGGGAATTTTTTCATCATCTTCATCATGATCCCTAGTTTTTTATCATGATTTTTACTGATTTTTTGGATGAGTAGATTTTAAATGGCATTAGGGTTTTGTTCATGTGCCCAATTTTTGTACATCTTGCCAAAACATTTGTGAAATGATGATGCTTTATCCAATGGCCCTGAAATTTTTTGTGCTTAAACTAGACACACTCATGGTGATTTTGGTGTAGAGTTTGTGAATTTATCATTTCTGGTTTGTGAGTTATGATTTTTTGAATTAGGGTGTGACAATTTGTGTCACACCATTGATGTCCAACTTCATGATTTTCATTACCATGCTTCTTGAACTCAAATTGGTTTGAATTTTTGCATGAATGTACCATTGTATGTCTAGTTCACATAGGATTTTTCTTGGATTTGTTTGTGGCATTTCCTAATTGTTTGAGATTTTCTCCCCTGTTTAGTCATATGTTGACTTTTTGTGACACTTGTTCCCATTTCATTTGTGAAATTCTCATACTTTATTAGATGGACATGAAATTTTACATGAGATAACTAGACATCCTCATCTTTGCCATGGTTTTATTCCCATTCATTTATCATACACCATCTCTGATTTATGATTTTTTCAAGTTGATGCATGATTGGTTGACTTCATTGAGCATGTTCAAAATTGCTTTGACTTTCTGATTTTCATTGACTGCCTTCCACTTGTCCAAATGAGATGAAATTTGACATGCTTACCATGCTATGTGTTTTGATTGGTCATGATTTATTTGGTGATTTTTGGAAATGTTTAAGATTGGTTTTGATGCAAGTCTTGCTGTTGACTTCTATGAGCTTCTGTTTGCAACACTTTGACCTAAATTGTTCATGAAATGATGATGATGATTGATATGAATGTGAACCCAACTGGTTTTGTTTCTTGAATGCTTGAACATGATTTTGGATACTTGCCCTTTGCTGTTTTAACTTTTTCATTCTCTTTCGACCCTAGGCTTGCCCTAGTGGTCCTGTTACTCACCTTTGAGCTTATCTTTTCAGGTTGACCAACAAATGACCAATGAGACCAACTCTTTTTGATTGAGCTTGCTTGAATATCATTGATTAACTTGTTTGTTTTGTAGGTGGCTGGGCTCACATGCCTTGAGCTTTGTGCCTTGCACATTCACTTGCTTGTGTTGACTGGTTGATATCTGTTTCATTTTGATTTAACTTTGACTTGTATACTAACTGTGCTTGACTGGTTTCAGGTACTTTAGTTGCTCAGTTCCTTGTGAACTTTTGCTTTTCTTTGCTTATATAAGCAATTTTCATTGAGGTATACTTCTAATCTTCATGTAGTCTGGAAGACCTGGCCTGTTACTTGGTCAGGCAACTGTCTGAAGTCCTCCTTAAGAGGCAATGTTTGTGGATGTTTAATTTTGTCCTTGTACAGAGTCAAAGACCTCCTAAGTGAAGAGGAAATTGGCAGAACCCAAGGGATATGCAACCTATCCCCTGCTATTCTGTGTGTCTTCTGCCTTGCTCACACCACTGTGTTGACGCATTGCAGATACAAACCCAAGATCTTGTACAATTGTACAGTTGGGTCAGTTTTAAATGTGTAGAAGGGTTCCCACTTTCTGAACCCACACATTCTTGTCTTAAGCTCTCCCAGGCCAGGGATAAGAGCTGTGAAGTCTTATCTTCACTCACCTTTCATCTGCTTCACCTTAGCCCCTCAATGGCAAGGTTAAGAGCACCATTCACCCAGTTCCAGAGGTTTGTTTGTTGAGGTTGATATGACCCCTCGACTAAAACCTAACCCTTGTTTGAGCCACTTGCTTGTGTATAGTGTGTGCTATCTGTGCTTGTATGTTTGTTTGACTTGCTTCCTGTGCAAGTTAGGGTTAGTTTAGACTTGCTGCCTGTGCAAGTTAGGTTTTGCTTGGCTTGTTTCCTGTGCAAGTTAAGTGTGTGTGTGGCTTGCTTCCTGTGCAAGTCATGACTAGGATAGGCTGGCTCCCTGTGCCAGTTAGCTAGAAACCTTAACTTAGGGATGATTTTGCATGATAACATCTAGGCTCGAGTCGTAGTCTCCCTAGTTGTGTCTCCCTCTGTTATCTGGTTAGGCTAGTCCTTTATCCCTCTGTAGGGGAACTACGTCGCCCTGATCCTCATACCAGATGAGGTACGTAGGCAGGAGATGAGCAGATCTCTCCGGGCGCCTGTGTCTTTGTTTTGTCTTGTTGTGTGCTTGGAAGCTGATGTAAGTCCATCGAGTGGCAGTTAAGTTCCAGTGTGCGTGTGTTTGGTTCGGATGCTGATGTAAGCCCAGTGATTGGCAGTCAGGCTCCACGTTTGCCTAGTTTTGTTTGTGTGCGTGTCAGTCGAGCTACGAATGCTCTAATTCTTCTCTCGTCCGAGAAGATACGTATGCATAGGATGCGATGTCCTAGCGAGCATGTGTCGTTTCCCCAGTCCGAATTACTTCGACTCTGATGTCTATGCTTGATAGACTAAGTAGGCCCAGGATGCGATATCCTGCCGAGTCAGTTTCAGTCAGTCTCTTGTGTCTCTTTCATCCAGTGTGTGTATGAGCAGCGTTTTAGCAACCATTTTCCTTTCTATTGTGCGTGGATCCCGTAGAGTACTACGGATGCGTAGGGGTGCTAATACCTTCCCTTCGCATAACCGACTCCCGAACCCATTCTCTTTGGTCGCGAGACCATGTTCTTTCCAGGTTTACTCTGAGCGTTTCCTTTCCCTCTTTTGGGATAAATAACGCACGGTGGCGACTCTGTTGTTCTTCTTTTCCCGCCGGTTTTTCGCGTGATGCGACAGCTGGCGACTCTGCTGGGGATATAGAGAAGTTGACCTGTGCTGGTCCATCTTCCCTAAGCGAGTCTCTCCTAGCGCTCTCTAGGTTAGGGCTTTGGTTGCTATTGGCTGTTATTTATTGCATTCATTTGTACATATGTGCATTTATTCGTTTGCATTTATTGTTTGCATTTATTCATCTGTTCACCTGGCTGGTTGTCTGTTTCTCTCTGTTGGGGTGGGAGCTACATGAGGTAAAAGGCCCAATACCCAGGCCATGAGTGAAATCTAGGATACTTAGGAATAGAGTGATTCATGGGAAGCGGGTGGTATTGCGCCACTTAGCGGAACATTGATATCACGAGCAGTTCAGACCCTGGTGGGACATTATCGTTACATACTTCGGGTGTGTATATGATGATGTTCTGCGAAAGGTTATTTATGCTGCGTTTCTCTCGACCTTACCCTGGCCTAGATGACACCCGTGAGTGGGGAGGGAATGATCATTATTACAGGTACAGTTGGTGACTTGTGATCCTGTTGGTGACTATTGGTTCAGAAGTTTGGGGTCTCAGATGACTTTGGGTTTCAGATGAATTTGTGGTTCCGAGTTCAAGCCGAAGTTTTGATCCTGTGTTCCGAGAGACACAGCCAACCAGTCCAGTCTGCATCATTTGCATCATAGCATATTTATTTTTCAAAAGAAACGCAATAAAAAAAAAGATACAAAAAAAGAAAAGAAAAAAAAAAACTAATCCCTGCATGCATATCATTTCTCAGGTACATTCCAGAGCTTGTTCACTGATAGAGATGGCAACAGTCCCAGAGTTGAAGCGGAAGACTTGTTCCTACAGCTTTCACCGTGAACCTTTGACGTCTCTGATTGAGTTGAGCAACCTTATGACCAGTGGTAACCAGAAGGGGTTTGTTGACCAGTATGGAGATATTCTGACCCTGTTGAAGATGGTAGTCGATCCGGTGCCGTTGCAGACTCTTCTACAGTTCTACGACCCAGAGCTTCATTGTTTCACCTTTCAAGATTATCAGTTGGCGCCTACTCTTGAGGAGTACTCCATTCTACTGAGTGTCCCGGTCCGGTATCAGGTTCCTTTCTTGGATGTGCCCAAGGAGGTTGATTTCAGAGTTGTTGCTAGAGCTCTCCATTTGGGTATCAAGGAAGTCAGTGATAGTTGGAAGTCCAGTGGGGATGTTGTAGGATTGCCTTTGAAGTTTCTGTTGAGGGTAGCTAGAGAAGAAGCAGAGAAGGGAAGTTGGGAAGCCTTTCATGCTCAGTTGGCCGTCATGATCTATGGGATCGTCCTGTTTCCGAGTATGCCAAATTTTGTTGACTATGCTGCAGTCAGTATTTTCATTGGAGGAAATCCAGTTCCTACTCTGTTGGCTGACACTTACTACGCTATTCACAGTAGGCATGGTAAGGGTGGGGCTATCAGGTGTTGTCTCCCGCTTTTGCTCAGATGGTTCTTGTCTCTTCTGCCAGTCAGTGGACCTTTTGTGGATGCTCAGAGCATGCATAAGTGGACTCAGAGGGTTATGTCTCTTACTTCCTATGATATCAGATGGCAATCTTACCGGATGGATGTGCGTAACGTCATTATGAGCTGTGGAGGATTCCGTAATGTGCCACTCGTAGGGACTAGGGGTTGCATCAATTACAACCCGGTTCTTTCTCTCCGCCAGTTGGGGTTTGTGATGAAGGGAAGACCACTTGAGGCTGAGGTAGCTGAAAGTGTGTATTTTGAGAAGCAGAGTGACCCGGCCAGATTGGAGCAGATAGGGAGAGCTTGGAAGTCTATTGGTGTGAAGGATGGATCTGTCTTAGGGAAGAAGTTTGTCGTTGCTATGCCCGATTACACTGATTGGGTCAAGGAGAGAGTAGAAATTTTGTTGTTACCCTACGATAGGATGGAGCCGTTGCAGGAGCAACCACCTTTGATCCTTGCTGAGAGTGTGCCTGCGGAGCACTACAAGCAAGCCCTGATGGAGAATCGCCGTTTGAGAGGGAAGGAGCAAGATACCCAGATGGAACTGTACAAAGCCAAAGCTGATAGGTTGAACTTGGCTCATCAACTCAGAGAAGTGCGAGAAGAAGATGCTAGCAGACTGAGAAGCAAGAAGAGATCCTACGAGGAGATGGAGAGCATGTTAGATGCAGAACACCAGGAGTGCTTGAGGCTGCAGAGAGCTGAGGCCAGCTATCAGAAGAAGATCAGAGACTTGGAGAAGCAACTCAGAGATAAAGACATCCAGTTGAAGAAGGAAGTAGACTTGAGACAGGCATCAGAGAACCACCTTGGAGGAGAAGTGTTAGAGCTTAGACGACAACTGAAGGAGAAGATCACTCTTTTGCCAGAATGTTCAGAATGTGACCTGTTGATAGACCAGTGTCAGTACTTGAAGACTCTCATTCCGGGAGGCCGTTTGTCTTAGCTTGTATCTTTGATATGTATGTTGAGAATCACCTCCAGGCTTGTTGGATGGGATTCATTGTTGTACTCCGATTGTTCGGATTTTCTTTGTCGACTTTGTTGTATGATCCTGTTACTCATATTGATGAGGTTGTTGGTTTCATCTTGTACTCATCACTCTTGTGTATGTTGTTTCTGTGCTTCTGTGTTGTTCTTGCTGCAGGTTGCCATCTTTTGAGGATGACTCAGGCTCTTTGAATGCCTGAGGAATGAACATATCATGTGCATCATACGCATCATTAGTACCATACTCATATCATTTTGCATAACAGGTGTTCTTGGTCGTGACTTCTCACTCTTGGTTCCTGTTCAGGCAGGATAGCTGATCAACGTCCGCACCGCTACTCAACAAGACTGAATCAACAGAGAGGTATGGATCAAGTTCAACCTGAGTTGGCTGAGATGAAGGCTAACATGGCCCAGTTTATGAATATGATGCAAGGGGTTGCACAAGGTCAAGAAGAACTTCGAGCCATGGTTCAGAGACAAGAGGCTGCAAGTCCACCGGTCAACCATGCTCCGCCAGAGGGAGGCCCGGTCAATGATAATAATGTTGCTGCTGCTGTACCCATCAACAACTATGCTACAGGTGATGAGTTGGGGGGTATTCGAATCAACGGTCAACCTATTGTTCCAGATGCCGCTAATGCCAGAGCAGTCCGTGCCCCGGCCCGTAATCCTGCTCCGATTGTTGACAGACAAGAGGATATGTTTTCTCTGCTCAGTGAAGACGAAGACGTTCTGGGAAGGGTTAATGAGAGGGATCGTAAAGTTGATGCCCTTGCTGAGAAAATTAGAGCTATGGAATGGCAGAATTCTCTCGGTTTTGATGTTACCAATATGGGGTTGGTGGAAGGTTTGAGAATCCCTTACAAGTTCAAAGCACCGTCCTTCGATAAATACAACGGTACTTCTTGCCCTCGCACCCATGTGCAGGCTTATTATCGAAAAATCTCTGCGTATACCGATGATGAAAAGATGTGGATGTATTTTTTCCAAGATAGTCTATCTAGGGCTTCTTTGGACTGGTACATGGAATTAAAGAGAGATTCGATCCGCTGTTGGAGGGATCTGGGTGAGGCCTTTTTGAGGCAATACAAACACAACATGGACATGGCACCGAGCCGGACTCAGCTGCAGAGTCTATGTCAGAAATCCAATGAGAGCTTCAAGGAGTACGCCCAGAGGTGGCGTGAACTGGCTGCTAGAGTTCAACCCCCTATGCTGGAGAGGGAGTTGACAGATATGTTTATCGGTACTCTTCAAGGTGTGTTTATGGACCGGATGGGGAGCTGCCCATTCGGTAGTTTTTCTGATGTTGTCATTTGTGGAGAGAGGACTGAGAGCTTGATTAAAACTGGGAAGATCCAAGATGCTGGTTCCTCTTCTTCTAAGAAGCCGTTTGCTGGGGCACCTCGTCGAAGAGAGGGTGAAACTAATGCTGTTCAATACCGCAGGGATCAGAACAGAAGTCAACGCTGTCAGGTTGCTGCAGTGACCATTCCGGCACCTCAACCTCGTCAACAACAACAACAAAGAGTTCAACAACCGCAACAACAACAACAGCAACGTCCGTATCAGCCCAGACAAAGGATGCCTGATCGACGTTTTGATTCGCTACCCATGTCGTACGCCGAACTGCTGCCCGAACTACTCAGGTTGGGGATGGTTGAGTTGCGTACAATGGCTCCGCCTACAGTATTGCCTCCTGGGTACGACGCCAACGTCCGTTGTGACTTTCACTCTGGGGCACCAGGGCATCATACTGAGAAGTGTCGGGCTCTCCAGCACAAGGTCCAAGATTTGATCGATGCCAAGGCGATCAACTTCGCTCCAGTGCCTAACGTCGTAAACAACCCTATGCCTCAGCATGGTGGGCATAGAGTGAACAATATTGAGGGGAAAGAAGCTGAAGATCTGGTTGTTAATGTTGATGATGTTCAGACTTCTCTGCTAGTTGTGAAGGGCCGTCTGCTGAATGGGGGTGTCTACTCGGGCTGTGATGAGGATTGTTTGGGCTGTGCAGAATCTGAGAATGGTTGCGACCAGTTAAAGGCCGGTATCCAGGGTATGATGGATGAGGGTTGTTTGCAATTCAGTAGGGCTGTAAAAGATCGAGGAACAGTGTCAACTATCACCATTTACTTTAAACCAACTGAAGGACGTGGACAAAGGGTCGTTAATGCACCTGCAACGAATGGTACCCCAGTTACCATTTCCGTGCCTGTAACCATCAGTGCTCCAACTACTATCGCCGCGTCTGGAAGAAGGGCTGTCGAGAATAGTAGAGCCGTGCCGTGGAAGTATGATAATGCTTATCGCAGTTACAGAAGGGCTGAAAGTCAGACGAGACCAGTGAATCAAACTCCAGTGACAATTGGTTTACCGAATAGAGTTCCTGCAACTATTGGTCCGGCTGTGGATAATGTAGGGGGTCCAGGAGGTTTTACCAGAAGCGGTCGTCTGTTCGCACCGCAGCCTTTGAGGGACAATAATGCTGAGGCTCTCGCCAAAGCAAAGGGTAAGCAAGCTGTGGTTGAGGAAGAACCTGTCCAGAAGGAAGCGCCCGAGGGGACATTTGAGAAGGACGTGGAGGAGTTTATGAAAATAATCAAGAAGAGTGACTACAAGATTGTAGATCAGTTGAATCAAACTCTGTCCAAGATTTCTATACTTTCACTGTTGTTGTGCTCTGAGGCACACCGTAATGCCTTGCTGAAGATGTTGAATCTGGCTTACGTGCCTCAGGAGATTTCTGTCAATCAACTGGAGGGTGTGATGGCCAATGTGAGCACCAGGCATGGTGTAGGATTCACCAACCTGGACTTACCGCCTGAAGGGCGGAACCATAACAAAGCCTTGCACATCACCATGGAGTGCAAGGGGGCAGTGTTGTCTCACGTATTGGTAGACACCGGGTCATCGCTGAATGTGCTGCCTAAGCAAATAATGAGGAAGATTGATATGGAAGGGTTTGTGCTTACTCCCAGTGACCTGATCGTCCGTGCTTTCGACGGATCCAAACGTTCTGTGTGTGGGGAAGTTACCTTGCATGTGAAGATAGGTCCTGAGGTATTCGATATCATCTTCTATGTTATGGACATCCAGCCCGCCTACAGTTGTTTATTGGGGCGTCCATGGATTCATGCAGCAGGGGCAGTCTCGTCGACTCTCCATCAAAAGCTCAAGTATGTCTGGAACGGTCAGATTGTGACTGTGTGCGGTGAAGAAGAGATTCTGGTGAGTCATCTATCCTCGTTCAAATATGTTGAGGTGGATGGCGAGATCCACGAAACCTTATGCCAGGCGTTCGAGACTGTGGCTCTTGAGAAAGTGGCGTACGCTGAGCAGAGGAAGCCAGGTGCTTCAATTACTTCTTACAAGCAGGCTAAGGAGGTTGTTGATTCTGGCAAAGCTGAAGGCTGGGGCAAGATGGTGGACTTGCCTGTTAAAGAAGACAAATTTGGCGTTGGTTATGAGCCTCTCCAAGCAGAGCAGAATGGTCAAGCGGGTCCGAGTACTTTTACCAGCGCTGGGCTGATGAATCATGGCGACGTCTCTGCAACCGGTAGAGAAGACTGTGACAGTGATTGTGATTTGGACAACTGGGTTCGCCCGTGTGCACCAGGGGGGTCTATCAACAACTGGACGGCTGAAGAAGTGGTTCAAGTTACTCTTCTGACAGAGTAATTTTCTGTTGTTTTGTCATTTTGCATGAAAATCCTACGTTCTGCCCAAGGCGTAGTGGTTCATTGTAGGGCCTCATCATGTTTTAATGATTATCATTAATGAAGGACATTTTTTGCAATCAAACTTTGTGATCCCTGTCTTTCTTTTTTTTGTTTTCGTCTTTTTTCAAAACAATAAAAATGGCAATGTTTTTGTTTTTTGTGACTTTATTGAACTCTTTTTCTAAAACAAAGCATTAAACATGCAGAAGCGATCTTATGGCATTCACTATGAACAGTTCTGTTATGGCTCAGTATGATTTCGACAATCCCATCTACCAAGCTGAAGAGGAGAGTGAGGAAGACTGTGAACTCCCTGCAGAATTGGTCAGATTGTTGAAGCAGGAGGAAAGGGTCATCCAACCTCATCAGGAGGAGTTGGAGGTTGTTAATTTGGGTACTGAGGACGCCAAAAGGGAAATCAAGATTGGGGCTGCTTTAGAAGACTCTGTCAAGAGGAGGCTGTTTGAGATGCTGAGAGAATATGTGGAGATATTCGCCTGGTCATATCAAGATATGCCTGGTTTGGATACAGACATCGTGGTGCATCGATTACCTCTTAGAGAAGGATGTCCTTCGGTCAAGCAGAAGCTTCGTAGAACGAGTCCTGATATGGGAACTAAGATCAAGGAAGAGGTTCAGAAGCAGTGGGATGCAGGTTTTTTGGCTGTTACAAGTTATCCCCCATGGGTGGCCAACATCGTTCCTGTGCCGAAGAAGGATGGTAAAGTCAGAATGTGTGTCGATTACCGGGATTTGAATAGAGCGAGTCCGAAGGATGATTTCCCATTACCTCACATTGATGTATTGGTTGATAATACGGCTCAATCCTCGATATTCTCTTTCATGGATGGTTTCTCTGGATATAATCAGATCAAGATGGCGCCAGAGGACATGGAAAAGACGATATTCATTACACCTTGGGGCACGTTCTGCTATAAGGTGATGCCATTTGGGCTAAAGAATGCTGGTGCTACCTATCAGAGGGCAACGACGACTCTTTTTCATGACATGATGCATAAAGAAATTGAAGTATACGTAGATGATATGATCGCGAAGTCGCAGACAGAAGAGGAGCACCTGGTTAATTTGCAGAAGCTGTTTGACCGGTTCAGAAAGTTCAAGCTGAGGTTGAATCTGAACAAGTGTACGTTTGGGGTGAGATCAGGGAAGCTTTTAGGCTTCATTGTCAGTGAGAAAGGGATTGAGGTTGATCCAGTAAAAGTCAAAGCTATTCAAGAGATGCCCGAACCGAAAACGGAGAAGCAAGTCCGTGGGTTTTTAGGGAGGTTGAACTACATTGCAAGGTTCATATCTCACCTAACTGCCACATGTGAACCAATTTTCAAACTGCTCAGAAAGAATCAGGCGATCAAGTGGAATGATGATTGTCAGAAGGCTTTTGACAAGATTAAGGAGTATTTACAGAAACCTCCAATTCTGATACCTCCAGTTCCAGGGAGACCTCTGATAATGTACCTGTCAGTGACTGAGAACTCGATGGGGTGTGTATTGGGACAGCATGACGAGTCTGGTTGAAAAGAGCATGCCATATACTACCTTAGCAAAAAGTTTACCGACTGTGAAACAAGATATTCACTGCTCGAGAAAACTTGTTGTGCTTTGGCCTGGGCTGCTCGCCGACTAAGGCAGTATATGTTGAACCATACTACTCTGTTGATTTCTAAGATGGATCCAGTAAAGTACATCTTTGAGAAACCGGCTCTCACCGGGCGCGTTGCTCGTTGGCAGATGATTCTAACAGAATATGATATTCAGTACACGTCACAAAAGGCCATCAAAGGTAGTATTCTGTCAGACTACCTCGCCGAGCAACCGATTGAAGGTTATCAGCCTATGATGTTTGAATTCCCTGATGAAGACATCATGTATCTTAAGATGAAAGATTCCGAAGAGCCTCTTGTCGAGGAGGGACCGGATCCGGATGACAAATGGACACTGATGTTTGATGGGGCTGTGAATATGAATGGTAACGGTGTTGGGGCAGTATTGATCAATCCTAAAGGTGCTCATATACCTTTTTCTGCCAGATTGACGTTTGACGTCACCAACAACGAAGCTGAGTATGAGGCTTGTATCATGGGGATAGAAGAAGCCATTGATCTGAGGATCAAAACTCTTGATATATTTGGAGATTCGGCTCTAGTGGTCAATCAAGTCAACGGAGATTGGAATACGAACCAGCCGCATTTGATTCCGTATAGAGATTACACCAGAAGAATACTGACGTTCTTCAAGAAGGTGAAGTTGTATCATGTCCCCCGGGATGAGAATCAGATGGCTGATGCCTTGGCTACTTTGTCGTCAATGATCAAAGTGCATTGGTGGAATCATGTGCCATATGTTGCGGTGAATCGACTTGAGAGGCCTGCGTATGTGTTTGCAGCCGAGTCTGTTGTGATCGATGAGAAGCCGTGGTATTATGACATCAAGAACTTCCTCAAGACTCAGGAGTATCCTGAAGGTGCGTCGAAGAATGACAAGAAAACCCTGAGAAGGCTAGCTGGAAGCTTCTATTTGAATCAGGATGATGTGTTGTATAAGAGAAACTTTGACATGGTCTTGCTCAGATGCGTGGACAGACCCGAGGCGGACATGTTAATGCAGGAAGTTCATGAAGGTTCCTTCGGTACTCATGCCGGCGGACATGCAATGGCTAAGAAATTGTTGAGAGCGGGTTATTACTGGATGACTATGGAATCCGATTGTTTCAAGTATGCTCGGAAGTGCCATAAGTGTCAAATCTATGCTGATAAGGTGCATGTACCACCAAGCCCTCTGAATGTCATGAATTCGCCTTGGCCGTTTGCCATGTGGGGCATTGATATGATTGGGAAGATTGAGCCTACTGCTTCGAATGGACACCGCTTTATTTTGGTAGCAATTGACTATTTCACCAAATGGGTGGAAGCAGCTTCTTATGCTAACGTTACCAAACAAGTGGTTACCCGGTTCATCAAGAAAGAAATCATCTGTCGTTATGGAGTTCCTGAGAGAACCATCACTGACAATGGTTTGAATCTCAACAACAAGATGATGAAAGAGCTTTGTAAAGATTTCAAGATTGAACATCACAATTCTTCTCCTTACAGACCGAAGATGAATGGTGCTGTAGAAGCGGCGAACAAGAATATCAAGAAGATTGTGCAGAAGATGGTCGTTACGTACAAGGATTGGCATGAGATGCTACCTTTCGCTTTGCATGGGTACCGTACCTCAGTACGTACGTCGACCGGGGCAACCCCTTACTCCCTTGTGTATGGTATGGAAGCTGTCCTACCCGTTGAAGTGGAGATTCCTTCTCTGAGAGTTTTATCGGATGTCAAGCTGGACGAAGCCGAGTGGATTCGAACAAGGTTTAACGAGTTGAGCCTTATCGAGGAGAGACGGTTAGCAGCTGTATGCCATGGACAGTTGTATCAGAGAAGGATGAAACGAGCCTTTGATCAAAAAGTGCGTCCTCGTAGCTATCAGATAGGTGATCTAGTTTTGAAGAGGATCCTCCCTCCCGGTGCAGATAACAGGGGCAAGTGGACTCCTAATTATGAAGGTCCGTATGTTGTGAAAAAGGTCTTCTCCGGTGGAGCCTTGATGCTTACAACTATGGATGGTGAAGACTTTCCGTCTCCTGTTAACTCAGATGTAGTCAAAAAATACTTCGCATAAACAGACCCGCTGGACAAAAAGAATAAAAGAGTCCAGGCAAAAAAAGGGCATCCCGGCGAACCAAAAAACAGAAAGAAAAGGTTCGGGCAAAAATTAGGGATAAAATGAAAAGAATTTGTACACCCGGTAAGTCGAAAACCCGCAAGGGCGGCTTAGGCAAAAATGAGTATCCCGGTGGATTGAAAACCCGAAAGGGCGATCCAGCCAAAAGAGGGATTAAAGCGAAGACTACAGTCTGAGTTGTCTGTATTTCATCAAGCTTTGTCATCTGCCATCTCGAAAGATGTGATCCGTCCAGTCATTCTTCTCAGAAAGCAAGGAGTTGGGAGGAAAAACTGATGATCTGTGAGTTATAACAGAATTGGGAAATAGTGGATGCCGTGTTCACATTGCCATTATGATAGATTTTTCCTTTTGTGCGCAATTACCTCTTTCTAGGAATTGCTTCCCCATGTATTTGCCTTTTCGGGCGCATTTTCAATCAATAAAAGTCGTTATTCAGATAAATGGCTCTTTTGTTTTTATTTTTACTGTTTTGTTTGCAAAAATGTCCGAATTTTTGATAAGCATTGCATATAAGAACATGAAGGCTAAACAATAATGTGCAGAAAGATAAAACATTTGAAAATCATTTTGAATGTTGAGGACACTTGAGCGTATCTTGTCCACGTATCCCCTGGGGCATTTTGTTGTGCTGTTTTTCAGGATTGGCATCTGTGAGGACGTTTCCTCAGCAGATATTTTCCCCAAGCAAGTTTGGAAGCTATCAGAGCTATGTTCCCCTGCGGAGACGTCTGTGGATAGTGCCTTCTATTCCCCAGCAGATCCAAGGATTGCCTATCCCCAGCAGGCCTGTATTTGCCGATTTCCTCCCGAGTGAGGCAGGTTCATTGAGATTTATCTCCAACATTTATCCTATCTGTGGACTGAAGGATATCCCCAGCGGAGGTTACCTTTCCCCAGCAGCAGTGCTTTTCTCCAACATGAGTGAGAAGTCGTTGCTCTTCTTGCAGAGTCTCCCCGCAGAGTTGGAGTACCCGATCAGTTTTGGCTCCCCAGCCGGAGTTTTTCATCATTTTTGCATTCTTGCATTTTAGTGATCATTGCATCCTCAAACTGCGTAGCATTCCCATCCAATATGGAGCATTACGCCATAGAAAATTCAAACATATGCATTCATGTGTTAACCTCACCAGACCGTATCCCCGGCAGAGGCGGATCATTCCATTCAACATCAGCACAGCAAGTCTGCTACAGTTGCTCTTGACAGCATTCAAGATTGATATCCCCACAGAAGTTTATTACCTCACCCGTTGGTGACAAAAAGTTTGTTTCTCCCCAGTGAGACCCCCAGCAAGTGATCAACCTTGCCTTGACATATCTAAGATGTCGTTCTTGTGATACCGGTAAGTGTCATACTAGCACTCGCGTGTGTTTCTTTGTTTGGTGTCGGTAAACACCATTGTTTCGGTGTCTGTAAACATCGGGTTATTCTCCCCAGTCATCAGTAAATGTCTGGTCATCATTGTTGGTGTCAGTAAACACCATTGTTTCGGCATCTGTAAACATCGGGTATTCTCCCCAGTCATCGGTAAATGTCTGGTCATCATTTTTGGTGTCGGTAAACACCATTGTTTCGGTGTCTGTAAACATCGGGTTTTCTCCCCAGTCATCGGTAAATGTCTGGTCATTTTTTGATGTCGGTAAACATCATCTTTCGATGTCGGTGAACATCGAGTCTTTTCTGCAGTCATCGGTAAATGTCTGATAATCCCCAGCTAGAGATCCCCAATAGAGTCATCGGTAAATGTCCTATCTGGTTTCCAGTTGCAAATATTTGTTTTTTCCCTTAGTGAAGTGTTCCCCGGTCATCGGTAAATGTCTGGTCGTTTTTTGGATGTCGGTAAACATCATCTTTCGATGTCGGTAAACATCAAGTCTCATCCCAGTCATCGGTAAATGTCTGGTCATGCTTTGTTTCCTTGTTGATAAAATCAAGATCCCCAGAAGTCGTCGATAAACGTCTTGTCTGATTACACCACAAAGATTTTGTTCCTCCCCAAGTGGAGACGCCAACGGTAAATGGCCCCGTTTTCTTCGATATCGGTAAATATCAGATCCCTAGTTGCAGTAGCCATCGGTAAATGGTCGAGTTGAAGTTGATATCGGTAAATGTCAAGTTGCTTTGAAACCACCATCGGTAAATGGTCTTGCTTCCTTTTAACATCAAGTTGTTTCCCAACAGCCGTCGGTAAATGGTCTTGCTGAAGTTGATATCGGTAAATATCAAGTTTCCAGTTTCTAACCATCGGTAAATGGTTTCGCTTTTCTGAAGTTGTCAATTGCAGGCGTCATCGGTAAATGACGTGGTTCTTCTTGTATCATATCCGGCGGAGTGCAAATTTCTACGGTTCTTGGTATTCAATCCCTGTTTACCCTGAAAGTCTGACAGCCATTGCTCTCATCCATTCGGGTTCCCAGCTGATTGAATAGGGGCAGCTGTAGCACCTCAAATTTGCACCTACCTTTTGTACAGACATTCTCATATTAGGTCATAACATAACATGGTCCACTGCATAGCATTGCATTGTCCCTTTTGCCCAAGTGCAAGATCATCAAGAGAATTAGGTCAAACTGGTCAGGAGATCAGTCAGTCAAGCAAGCAAGTACAAATTCCATTGAGCCAAGGCCCTAGGGTTGGTCCAACATGTTCACATGACTTGGGGATCCATTTGAAGTGTTTAGGTCAAGGATTGGATGTTCAGAAGTCATCAGTCAATGCACAATCAGTCAGAAACCCTAAAAGTCAACTGTTGGTCAACTGTCCATTTAATCAGTGATTTGATGATGGGATTTGGTTTGAGAGAGCTTATTCATGTCCCAATAGGCCTCATATATCATGTCAAACACCATCATGGAAGAATTTGAAGCCAAATCAGAAATTTCCAAAAATAGAAACTGGACCTGTAACTGAAACTTGCCAAAAATGGAAAGTCTTGATCCTCAAACTTACATCATGATACAAGCTTCAAATGAATTTTTTCCCAACATGGAAGTTGAAGATCTTGTTCTCCCATTTCCAAAAAGTCCAAGAACACTCAATTCCCATGTATGGTTGGCAAGTTATGATCGAATCATTTTCAAAAATTCTTGAACTTCAAAAGGCCATATCTCCCAAACCTTTTGGCCAATTTGGGTGGGGTTTTTTCCTACAAGTCACATTTGACCTCATATTTCCAAATATGTAACCCTCATGCACCAAAACCTCATGGATCAAAATGGCATTTTTTGAACCTACTTGAATTAATTTTAAGTGAGGTGAAAAAGTGAACTTTTGATTTAATCATTTCCAACCATTTTTGCCATTCAAATATGTTCAGAAATCATATTTTGGTCATGTTACAAGGTCATTTTCATGCAGTACACACACCCATCACCTACTTGCTTGAAAATTGGCCAAAAGTACACTTTCACCAACTCCATTCCACATTTTCATGGACTTTGTTTAGTACCCTTAAACAGCAGATATATTCATCATTTTTCTGTCACTTGAAAACCCTAGCAGCCACAAAATATCACAGAAAAACACTTGCTCTCAAAAAACTCATTTTCTTCATCTTTTCAAAATCTGCTAAAAAACTCCAAATAACCCGACCTTGTCTTTGTTGATTCATCATCCAAACAACATCTTGAGCTCATTCCAACATTGTTTCTCCACCTGTAGAAGCCTCTTGCCCGACTGTTTTCCCAAGGTGTCATCAATGGCAAAGTGTGGTTGAAGTCTTTTCAAGCTGTTGCAAGCCAAAGCATCTTCACCATTCATCATTAGGAGGGTTTTAAAGCATCTGTTTCACGTTAACATGGCCAAATAACAACCGAATCGACACTGCTCTTCCAACTTGGTAAAATTTCGACTCTCACCTTTTCCAAAACCATGACACACACTTTGTAGATCACCTTTCCCTGATCATTATGAGCTTTGAATGGCTAAAAATGGTGGTCTATTTTGAAAGAAATGTTGAGTGGAAATTTGATGATTCAAACTTGTTTTGTATGATGCATGCTATGTGGCTCGATTCCATGTTAATGGTTGTTGAATTCATGATGTGTGTTGTTTGCCGTTTCCATTGATATGCTGGTTTGCCATTTCTGGGCACGTTTGTTCTTCACGATTTTGAAGAAGATGATGATGCTACAGTAAACCCTAGCCAATTTCCAGATTTCTGCATTTGAATGTGCTTTGCATGAGCCCTTCACGTTTTCATTGCCTCAGCCAATAGGAACATTCCGTTTCAGGGCCCAAAACGGCAGCGTTTGAGTTAGTGGATCTTGGAATTACAAAAGTGCCATTCTCGTTTTATTAATCCAAATTAATTCATTTAATGTTTCATTTTTATTTCACTTGGCATGGCTCACTTGTAAAAATCATAACTTGTTCATTTTAAATCCAATCCTCGTGGGAATTTTTTCATCATCTTCATCATGATCCCTAGTTTTTTATCATGATTTTTGCTGATTTTTTGGATGAGTAGATTTTAAATGGCATTAGGGTTTTGTTCATGTGCCCAATTTTTGTACATCTTGCCAAAACATTTGTGAAATGATGATGCTTTATCCAATGGCCCTGAAATGTTTTGTGCTTAAACTAGACACACTCATGGTGATTTTGGTGTAGAGTTTGTGAATTTATCATTTCTGGTTTGTGAGTTATGATTTTTTGAATTAGGGTGTGACAATTTGTGTCACACCATTGATGTCCAACTTCATGATTTTCATTACCATGCTTCTTGAACTCAAATTGGTTTGAATTTTTGCATGAATGTACCATTGTATGTCTAGTTCACATAGGATTTTTCTTGGATTTGTTTGTGGCATTTCCTAATTGTTTGAGATTTTCTCCCCTGTTTAGTCATATGTTGACTTTTTGTGACACTTGTTCCCATTTCATTTGTGAAATTCTCATACTTTATTAGATGGACATGAAATTTTACATGAGATAACTAGACATCCTCATCTTTGCCATGGTTTTATTCCCATTCATTTATCATACACCATCTCTGATTTATGATTTTTTCAAGTTGATGCATGATTGGTTGACTTCATTGAGCATGTTCAAAATTGCTTTGACTTTCTGATTTTCATTGACTGCCTTCCACTTGTCCAAATGAGATGAAATTTGACATGCTTACCATGCTATGTGTTTTGATTGGTCATGATTTATTTGGTGATTTTTGGAAATGTTTAAGATTGGTTTTGATGCAAGTCTTGCTGTTGACTTCTATGAGCTTCTGTTTGCAACACTTTGACCTAAATTGTTCATGAAATGATGATGATGATTGATATGAATGTGAACCCAACTGGTTTTGTTTCTTGAATGCTTGAACATGATTTTGGATACTTGCCCTTTGCTGTTTTAACTTTTTCATTCTCTTTCGACCCTAGGCTTGCCCTAGTGGTCCTGTTACTCACCTTTGAGCTTATCTTTTCAGGTTGACCAACAAATGACCAATGAGACCAACTCTTTTTGATTGAGCTTGCTTGAATATCATTGATTAACTTGTTTGTTTTGTAGGTGGCTGGGCTCACATGCCTTGAGCTTTGTGCCTTGCACATTCACTTGCTTGTGTTGACTGGTTGATATCTGTTTCATTTTGATTTAACTTTGACTTGTATACTAACTGTGCTTGACTGGTTTCAGGTACTTTAGTTGCTCAGTTCCTTGTGAACTTTTGCTTTTCTTTGCTTATATAAGCAATTTTCATTGAGGTATACTTCTAATCTTCATGTAGTCTGGAAGACCTGGCCTGTTACTTGGTCAGGCAACTGTCTGAAGTCCTCCTTAAGAGGCAATGTTTGTGGATGTTTAATTTTGTCCTTGTACAGAGTCAAAGACCTCCTAAGTGAAGAGGAAATTGGCAGAACCCAAGGGATATGCAACCTATCCCCTGCTATTCTGTGTGTCTTCTGCCTTGCTCACACCACTGTGTTGACGCATTGCAGATACAAACCCAAGATCTTGTACAATTGTACAGTTGGGTCAGTTTTAAATGTGTAGAAGGGTTCCCACTTTCTGAACCCACACATTCTTGTCTTAAGCTCTCCCAGGCCAGGGATAAGAGCTGTGAAGTCTTATCTTCACTCACCTTTCATCTGCTTCACCTTAGCCCCTCAATGGCAAGGTTAAGAGCACCATTCACCCAGTTCCAGAGGTTTGTTTGTTGAGGTTGATATGACCCCTCGACTAAAACCTAACCCTTGTTTGAGCCACTTGCTTGTGTATAATGTGTGCTATCTGTGCTTGTATGTTTGTTTGACTTGCTTCCTGTGCAAGTTAGGGTTAGTTTAGACTTGCTGCCTGTGCAAGTTAGGTTTTGCTTGGCTTGTTTCCTGTGCAAGTTAAGTGTGTGTGTGGCTTGCTTCCTGTGCAAGTCATGACTAGGATAGGCTGGCTCCCTGTGCCAGTTAGCTAGAAACCTTAACTTAGGGATGATTTTGCATGATAACATCTAGGCTCGAGTCGTAGTCTCCCTAGTTGTGTCTCCCTCTGTTATCTGGTTAGGCTAGTCCTTTATCCCTCTGTAGGGGAACTACGTCGCCCTGATCCTCATACCAGATGAGGTACGTAGGCAGGAGATGAGCAGATCTCTCCGGGCGCCTGTGTCTTTGTTTTGTCTTGTTGTGTGCTTGGAAGCTGATGTAAGTCCATCGAGTGGCAGTTAGGTTCCAGTGTGCGTGTGTTTGGTTCGGATGCTGATGTAAGCCCAGTGATTGGCAGTCAGGCTCCACGTTTGCCTAGTTTTGTTTGTGTGCGTGTCAGTCGAGCTACGAATGCTCTAATTCTTCTCTCGTTCGAGAAGATACGTATGCATAGGATGCGATGTCCTAGCGAGCATGTGTCGTTTCCCCAGTCCGAATTACTTCGACTCTGATGTCTATGCTTGATAGACTAAGTAGGCCCAGGATGCGATATCCTGCCGAGTCAGTTTCAGTCAGTCTCTTGTGTCTCTTTCATCCAGTGTGTGTATGAGCAGCGTTTTAGCAACCATTTTCCTTTCTATTGTGCGTGGATCCCGTAGAGTACTACGGATGCGTAGGGGTGCTAATACCTTCCCTTCGCATAACCGACTCCCGAACCCATTCTCTTTGGTCGCGAGACCATGTTCTTTCCAGGTTTACTCTGAGCGTTTCCTTTCCCTCTTTTGGGATAAATAACGCACGGTGGCGGCTCTGTTGTTCTTCTTTTCCCGCCGGTTTTTCGCGTGATGCGACACAGATGATCCATCAGTCTCGAAGAATTGGCTCTAGTGTAGTACTGGTGAGTCAGCTTGTCTTCAAAATAAATGAAGATCACAGGGTTAGACCAAAGGACAAGAAACCGGGAACAAAACTTGCTTATGCACATGATGCATGCAATGCTTGTGCATATGATTTTTTTTTATTTCAGAGGAACTTTAGAGTCCTATTTGCAAATTTGGGGAAATATTACACTTTTACCGCATATGGAAACATCTTATCATTAATATCTGGAAAATATAATTTTTTACACCAAAGAAGTACAACATTGGTAACCAAATACAAGAGAAAAAGGAAAATAATCATCCTATGGATCCCTAGAAAGAATCATCTAAAGCTCGGGACACGGGAAGATAAGATGCACGGAGCCTCTTCACCTCCTCCTCATAGGTTGCCTCCATATCTGCCTTTTCCTTGGCGAGTTGATCGTACTTCCTCTTCCAGAACCTAGAAGACTGAGGAAGTAGAGAAGTCCATGCGTCATTAGGATCATCAATGACCTGATGCTCGAGAAACTCAATCAAAGCATCCTTCTCTTTAATCTGCTGAAGCAACTCTTCTCGTTCACGGATCCAAGCATGTGAACGGTCTTCGTCTCTCACCTCCTTTACTCCTTGGTCGGGGAGGGTTGAAGGCCCAACCATAACCAAGGGTGTAGGTCTCGGATACTCGTATGGCATGAGATACTCAGAAGCTCTCTTCCTAACCCAAGCAGTGTAAGGCTCCAAAGCGACACAATTCCTAGGACCCAACTCCTTCCTTCCTTTCCTATGAACCTTGCGCCAAGCACGAACCATTCTGCCCTTCAAGCCTTGGGGATCTTTACCCTCCTGAAAGAACACATCCTCTAACAGAAGGTTATTGGGTTTATCCTTTAGGGGGAACCCAAGCTGACGACGTGCCAGAACAGGGTTGTAGTTAATCCCACCACATGTACCAAGAAGAGGTACATTGGAGAATTCACCACAAGAGTCGATAATTGGTGCACCATCATACACACGGTTGTACCAAGAGATATCATCATTGGTGAGAGACATAAGTCTCTTGGACCACCGTAGACATCCCTTGTTCTCCTTGAAGGCGACCGTCTGTGGTAAGTGAGAAATAAACCACTTATACAACAGAGGCAAACATCACACAATGGCACCACCACCTTTTGCATTCCTCATATGCAAAGAAAGATAAGTGTCACCCGACAGAGTCGGAACGGGATTAAGAGTAGAGAAAACCCTAATAGCGTTCACATCCACAAACTTGTCGATGTTGGGGAACAACACTAACCCATAGATGAGAAGTACAAATATGGCCTCAAAGGCATCCTCACTCATGGCCTTCCCATACACGGTAGCTTGAGCAATGAGGAACTCAAAAGGGAGACCTTGAATTCAACCTTTGGTAGTCATATGAGCACCAACCAGAGATTCATCTATATGCAACATGTCAGCTATCTCTTGAGAAGTAGGAATACTCTCCAAGCCATTGAACGACAACTGGTCTAGAATAGGTATACCCACGAGGTAGGCATACTCCTCAAGCATGGGCAAAAGCTGAAAATCCGGAAATGTGAAGCAACGATATAATGGATCATAAAACTGCACCAATACACTCATCAACCCTTCATCCACTTGAGTAGTCAGAAGAGGAAGAAGCTTCCCAAAACGAGCTTTGAAACCCAATTGATCTAATACATAGGATGTCAAATCCCTTAGCTCTTTCAAGTCTGGTTGTCTGAAGCTGTACTTCTTTGTATTCCTTCTTTATCTTTCCATGGCTGAAAATTTGCAAATAGACCTCTTAAGTTCCTTGAAAATTTTCTTATTATTTTGATGATATGGATGCAAATGGGTGCATGAATGCATGAATGCAACAATCACACTCAAGGATCAAGCAAAGCACACGAAACAAAGGTCATGGGATGGATCATATTATCCTTAATATCAATCATCCATTTTGGTGGATTATGGTTTACACCTTATCAACACCCAAGTTCCATTGATATTAAGGATACATGAATGGATCAACCACGAATCAAGGGTTTGCTGCAAGTCACGAGCATGGAGTCTCGGTTAAGAACCACCCAAAGGGAGTGTGCTAGGGTTTAAACCTACCAAACATGTTCTACAAGAGGTTCCCATAGTCATCATCCCATCCTTCGGATATTATCGGATAAACGACTACTCGTATTCCAAAAATATTCTCAAGAGAGACTCTTATGAGTGTAGTATCGCGTAACAATCGTATCAAATCTTACACTTGAACGACTTTCGCACTACATCCTAAAAATAGGCCAAGATGGGCTTGGTAAACTAAGGTCCTTGGCTTCTAAGGTCTATATTGGAAAGAGTAATGCCTAACCACAACTACTTGTGTGACATTATTGATCCCAACATGACCTCCACCAAGTGAATGGGCTTGCAAGTCAACTTGCTAAGGAATAACTCCACACAAGTCAACAAGACTATGCCATTCTCCTATCCTAAGTGCACTCGAGTTCGGGTATAGAACTCATCTCACAAAGACCACCAAACATACAAGGAGTTAATATTCAAGCAGTTCAATCATTACATATAATACAGTAATCCCAAATTGCACAAAAATATGTCACAAAACAAAATACAATATAATACAACAAAGATGATAAGTAGGCAAAACCCACTAGGCAAATCTTCCCCAACAGAGTCGCCACTTTTCTGTAGCGGGGTATTCGTTACCATTAGAGATATTGATTAAATCCAAGGTAAACCATACAAGTCGAGTCACCACAGTACTTCTATTTATCCAAAGGAATGGTTAGAAAGCGAACAAAAACCTAAAAGTTTTATCGAATCAAAAACTAGTAAAAGAGTCAGAGATCTGGGTAAGGGGGTTGGTTATGCAATGGGAAGGTGTTAAGCACCCAAAACATCCTAGGTACTCATAGGGAGCCCTTTTCACATTTGTTGTATGGTAGGTTGGTATTTATAAAATATTGTTTGTGCAAACATGATTGAATAGATGAGAAGAGAATGTACAAGCTTATTTACATTTTGTGTTTGAATGGATAAACACATTGCCTACGTACCATCTTAAAAAAGATTAGGACCAAAACCTCGTAGTTCGGGGTAAAAATCTCAAAAATGAGTTGGTGAATTGATTGGTCCAAAATCCTTAAGGTCTTTTGTTATCCAAGGGATAAAACTCAACCTAAAACCACAAATCCACCATGTGATGATAGCTTCAACATGCTAGTGATGGGTTAACCCTATAATAAGCATGGAAGACTCATTGTCCATCACTAAGGATATAGGTGAGTATTACATCTACCTCAAGGATAACTCAAACGTAATAGCTAAAGGTTATGAAAAATGTTGATTAAGAAAGTGGCCATTGAAACCACAAAAAGTATTTGAATGGGTTATATTTACCAATGAAAAGTATTTACAAAATATGGCCATTGAAACCACACATGGAGTTCCTCTCTTAAGATCATATTGATGATCCAAGTAGCTCCCATCCTTTGGAATAAGCAATCACATAAGCATAAGGTCAAACAAACAACAATCAAATGGACTCTTGGAAAGCTCCCAAATTTATCTTGGATCTCTATCTCTTAGAAGCTCATGGCAATGGTTCCTCAATTTGGATCAAGTTGGAATCCCTAGCACAAGAACACACATCTCAAAAGATTCTAGCAAACAAAACAAGGAATGGACAAAAGGAGTTTAGAAGTTGGTCCTTTCAAGGTCATCTTTCAACATTAAGCATTCTAAAGGCCCAATGCCTAGTTGCTCTTTGACTTTTATAGCACTCTAAAGGCCCAATGCCTAGTTGCTCTTTGACTCCAAATTTGCATAGGGAAAGTCCTAAAGTCTAAGTCCATTTTGTCCAATTCTTTGCATTTTGGTCCATAATAATCAAAACAAAACGCAAGCACAATAGTATATACAAAATTATGTGCTCAAGTGAGCAAAAGGCAAATTGCATTAACATAAACATGTGCTCAAGTGAGCAAAGGGAAAAGCAAATGAATAATATGTACAAGAATAGTGAATTGCATAAATGTAAAGTGCAAAAGGTAAATGTTAATGGTTAATGATTAGTGTTAGTAGTTAGTGTGCCATAAGGCAAATTTAGCGTTATGTTAAGCAATCGTAATTGGACTTATGTAGAAGTCACAACTATCTCAGGCCGGTCAATGATAATGTGGGCAACAACACAAGTTAGAAGTCTTGGTTAGTGAACCAAGTTCCAACAACTTGCCCTGCCAAAATAAAGAAGAAGAGAAATGATCTTGTATTGGTTTAAGTTCTTTGCATTATTTAGAAGACAACCTATCCTTAATGTAAAGCCATTCACTTGATCAATTGATCAAGATGAATTAGATTTGAATCAAGGAAGATTAAGCCTCCCTAATCAATGCCAACTTATCAACCTTTAACTCATTGATCCAAAAGAAAAGAAGAAGAAGAAGAAGATGGATAATGGAAATGAAGAACAAAAGGTGCATTAAGTAAAATGGAATGTACCAATCCATAAATGTTTACCAAAGATAGGGAAGATCAAGGTCAAACTCTCAAAATCAGAAATGAGATGAAGATTGGAAGTCAAGAAATAAACAAAATATTTTTAGGCATTTTTAATATTTAAAATAAACTTGAATTAAAATATTAAAGAAAGGTCAAACTTCAAAATCACTTCAAATCAACTTTGAAAAGTCCAAGTGATTTATCCTAAGTTCAACAAGGTCAAACAAAGTTTGACAAAAATTTTTTAGCATTTTTAAAAGTCAGAAACTATTTTTAATTAATTAAAAAATGAAGAAAAATAACCTAATTGAACTAAATTCTCAAATAAATCTCAAATCAATTAATAAATTGATGAGAATATTTTTCATAGATCCATCATCATTCAAAGAGGTTGAGAAAATATTTTTGTATTTTTTGAATATCAAAAACTATTTAAAATGAATTAAAAATGACCAGAAAAGAGAAAATTCACAAAAAATATCAAATAATGAAATAAAAAATATTAAAAATCATTTATAGAAACTAGAATTAAAAAGAGAAATAATGCAATTGGTCCCGTATTTTTTGGATAAAAAATGAAAGAGTTATGGATTTTTGAAATTTAATGAAATAAAAGAAATAAAATGGAAATTGTAAAAATCAGAAAAAACCACAAGCGTCTGATCAAGCCTCATTAATTGACGTGGATGATCAGACGCTCCACATGTGCGCGCTCACCATAAGCCTTAGTCAACTGAGTCACACAATGCATTAAAAAAAGTCATAAGATCCAAGAGCCATGATTCAATCTGGAAATCATCATCAACGGCTAGGATTCAAACTGGCAAACGGACGGTGGTATACACCACCGTCTTCTCTGGCGAGCATGGAGATTCTGGCCAAAGTTACAGGTCATCAAATCTTAATGAAAACGAGCGATCCTCATATCATTGGAAAGATGGGGTAATGTACATCGCCCCTGTACCATTAGTTTCTCTTCTAGATCTCCATTGGAAGAGAAATCAGAAGGAGAAAATGATGGAGTTCAAACTGAACTTGATGTTTTTTACAAAATTGAAAGTACAAATCAAATGCCTCTAATGAGAGGACTTCAGCCAGGCCAAGAAACTCAAGAAATAAGCCAGGAATAATAAGTTTCGAAGAGAAAAAGTTCTGATATCCACCTTTGAAATGCAGGTCTTGAGAGCACGATTCTTCTCAACTAAAGCTTGCAGTAGGATCTAGTGATGAAGATGAAGCAAGGCTAAGGAATTGTAGGTCTGAAAATCAACCAAGGTAGTTGAAATTCAGATCTGAATTTTTTAGAAGAAAGTAGAAATTCCTTTGAGTGTGGTTATGGATTCAATCTTGCAGCATTTTAGGCGCCCTTAGGTTGAGTTTTGGAAAGAGCAATGCCTTCTATTTATAGATGGAGCTGATGCAAAGTCATGAGGAATTCATGTGCATGAGAATTGGGTCCTCCATGCATGGGCCTGTACAGGCGCATGTGAGGCCCAAAACCTGGTGAAAATGAATGCTGGGCTTGTTTGGAGATGGTTTGGACGTGTGATTTGCAAGGCAATGGCTTGTGCATGAAGCTTCATCATGAATTGCATAATTGTGCCTAAAACTTCATCTCTTCGAAAATGCCACTTAGAAAATCCAAACATAAGCATATGAGTAATGGTTGGAAAGGTCTTGATCTAAGGAACAACTGTTATGTTGAACAAAACCTCAATTGGGACTTGGAAATTGGTGAATTATGAGTTTAAAGCATAAGGTGTAAAGCATGCAAAAGTGAGGTTTCCAAATTTGGCCAATATTCAAGCCCTTTTATTTTGATGATGCAAGCTTCAAATGGAAAAACCTCCAACATAAAAGTTGTAGATCTTTTCAAGATAATCAAGATGGACTTAAATGTTGCATCATTTGGATTTTTTATGAAGAAGTTATGGTCACTTGAAGTTGGACTTTTTTGCCTTTCAATGCATTTGGTCCAAAGTGACCTATAATGTATTGTATTATCACATGTATTTATTTTGAGATTTGGAAATTTTGTTCAACATAAGATTTGAATTAGACACAATAAGCTTTCCAATTCACTTGATCCCACATCAAAATTATAAAAGATGAATGAGTTATGTTCTTGGGAAGTTGACCTAACATTAGGATTTCAGTCAAAATGACCTATAATGTCTTGGAATGGGAGATGACCTTCCAAGCTTCAAATAAATTTTTGATGAACTTGAAAGTTGTTCATATTGTCCTTAAGAACATTTTTGAGTTTGGGATCAATTCTATTTGACCAACACATAAAAAGTTAGGTCTCAGTGTATTTCAAAATAGTCAGATGAATTGACTGATCAACTTCTCAAGTCCACAACTGATATCTTGATGAATTGATGATTGAGGACACTCAAATAAGTTCAAATATGTATGGAATGATGAATTAAAGAACTTTCCTTGATTTCATTTGACCATGGGCTGAGGTTGCTTCCTTAGCAAGGCATTGTGGATGAACAACTGAATTAGGGTTTCCTTGGGAAACAAACCTGAAACCCTTTGACTTGCTTTGATCAAAATGATGAATTTAGATTCTAGGGAGGCATTTTTGATGGATGAGAGCTTTGGGAACCATTGCCATGCTTGCCTTCATCTTCTCTTGGCCATATCTTTGCACCAATGATCTCCTAGGAGCCTTGGGACCTTGTGATTGCTCAAGCTACAAACAAGAAAGGTTAGTGACATATTTTTGTGCTTTTGGTTAGTAAATACAATGAGAAAAGCAATAATATACAATTCAAGCATGCTTGGTGATCTCAAACCACTCACAAGAGGTCCCACCCAAAGGCAAGGGGAACCAAGATGCTTATGGTCCTTGAGGCTTTGCAAATGCAGTGTTATGATGCCATGAGGGATCTTAGGGTCAATATTGGGGTCTTACAGCAGGGTGTAACACCCTAAAGTTTACCCTCCTCATTCATGCATTCATTTTTAGGTCATTTAGCATGTCACATTGCATTTCATCATGTCAATCAGGATCAAATCCAAGAAGCTTGAATTTCACCCGAAGCACTAATCTTGAAGGAGAAAAAAGCAGAGCCTGAGCTGTCATGCTCGCTAAGCGAGAAGAACGGTTCGCCCAGCGAAAGGAACTGTCATGCTCGCTAGGCTAGCAAATCCTTCGATAGGCGAAGCGCGCGCCTTTTTGAAAATAAAACAGACAGTAAAACAGACTTGGACCTCTCTCAAAAGCCCACAAGCTGCGAAAATCAGTTTATAAATACCAAAGTAAACCCTGGATAGAGAGGGGGAGAAAAAGAGAGAGAAAAAGGAGACCTACGAGCTAATCTGCAGCAACCTTCAGACAGCTCTGAAAGGTTCACTCAGACTCACACGCTTTTTCACCTCCGTCTCACGCAAACCCTAACATTGCTTTGCAAACCCAGTCGTGCCCTTCGATTTCAATCGATCTCTCCAATCATGTTTACCCTTATTCTCATTACCTTTATGCTCTCAATTTGAATTATGAATGTATGAGGTATCGTTTGTTTTTGCCCACGGGTTTAGATATTCATGAATATGTAACAATACCTTGAATGTTTAATCGTTTCGTTTCTGAGATGGATACCACAGGGTTCGGGATTATGGAGATCGAACCGTTATCAAGGAAGAATCCAAAACCCGCAGGCCTTCGCTAGCCGCTTCGCTAGGCGAGCCTGCAGCGAAGCTTCACTTAGCCTTCGCTAGGCGAGACAGTAGCGATCGCTACAGTAGCCTTTGCTTTTCTGTTTGCTCTAACCGGTTTTGTGTTCACCATGGAATTGTTTTCTCTTGTTTGTCTAACCTGTTTATCGAGTTTTTTGTGAGGGTTCACATACTCTTGTAGGGATAGTTTGCTTGGTATTCCACTTTATTTGTGGGATACCCCCTGAAGGTTTATTCCGGTTACCTATACTGTCTGGCTTTCTTTGATGGTGTTAGCTTGGAAGGATTTTTGGGTTTCTTATTCTTTGATTGTTGTTACTTCGGATCTTTATCCGTGTGGTAGATCTCCTGATCCATTTTACATTTTTCCGCATTTTACCGCTTTCTTAGCTGGAAGACCTCGATAGGAGGCAATGTTTTATGTATTTACTTTATGCATGTTCCTTCGCCTAGGACTCCTTTTTGCATGCGCGTTCCTAAAACGCAAACATTTCATTGATTCTTCTTCTCCTAAAGAACACGTTAACTCCTTCTACTACAGGCGAGTAAGTCTCCAAAGGTCGAGCATCCGGTAGATTGCGTAGTGACGTCGTTCACCCTAAAACCCAACCCTTACCCCGTAGTTAGCCGAACTATGTTTTGCTCTGATTCTCATTCCAGATGAGATACGTAGGCATAAGACGCGATGTCTTACCGAGCAAACTTCCCCTTTAACCCATAGGTAGCCGAGCTACGAAGACTCTAATTCTCAGATTCAGATGAGATACGTATGCAGTGGATGCGACATCCATGCGAGTCGTTTTCTTTTGACCCTTCCTTTAGTAAGTAGTACATTTGATAAACATACACGTTTTTCTCATCCCTTCAGTCATGTTTGCACAAATAATTTTTCCCAAAAAACAACAACCTTTGCAACAAATATGAAAAGGGCCCCCTAGGAGTACCTAGGATGTTTTGGGTGCCTAACACCTTCCCATTGCATAACCAACCCCCTTACCCAGATCTCTGACATTTTTACTAGTTTTTGATTCGATAAAACTTTTAGGTTTTTGTTCGCTTTCTAACCATTCCTTTGGATAAATAGAAGTGCGGTGGCGACTCGACTTGTATGATTTACCTTGGATTTAGTCAATATATCCAATGGTAACGAATACCCCGCTACAGAAAAGTGGCGACTCTGCTGGGGAATGTATTACCCTAGTAGGTTTTGCCTACTTTTCATATTTGTTGTATTGTATTGTATATTTTTTTTTGTGTGACATATTTTTGTGCAATTTGGGATTACTGTATTGTATGTAATGATTGAATTGCTTGAATATTAATTCCTTGTAAGCTTGGTGATCTTTGTGAGATGAGTTCTATACCCGAACTCGAATGCATTTAGGATAGGAGAATGGCATAGTCTTGTTGACTTGTTTGGAGTTATTCCTTTGCAAGTTGACTTGCAAACCCATTCACTTGGTGGAGGTCATGTTGGGATCAATAATGTCTCACAAGTAAGTTCTGGTTAGACATTACTTTCTCCAATATAGACCTTAGAAGCCAAGGACCTTAGTTTACCAAACCCATCTTGGCCTATTCGTAGGACGTAGTGCGAAAGTCGTTCAAGTGTAAGATTTGATACGATTGTTACGTGATACTACACTCATAAGAGTCTCTCTTGAGAATATTTTTGGAATACGAGTAGTCGTTCCTTCGATAATATCCGAAAGATGGGATTATGACTATGGGAACCTTTTGTAGAACATGTTTGACAGGTTTAAACCTTAGTACACTCCCTTTGGGTGGTTCTTAACCTAAACTCCATGCTCGTGACTTGCAACAAACCCTTGATTCATGGTTGATCCGTTCAGGTATCCTTAATATCAATGAAACTTGGGTGTTGATAAGGTGTAAACCATAATCCACCAAAATGGATGGTTGATATTAAGGATAACATGATCCATCCCATGACCTTTGTTTGGTGTGCTTTGCTTGATCCTCTTAATTTCTCTCCAGGCAGTGCAACCTAACATATGTTCAAGCGGATCCAGCAATCCTGATTGACATGCCATTGCATTGCATAACATCATCTGCATAATTGCATCCAACATCTCGTGCTTATTCATTTGCAGGGTATTCCCTTTCAAAAGGGGGGGCCTTGAAATTAAATAAGCAACGCATCGCATACCATGCATACTAACCCTTGTTTGTTTTGCAGGTGTCACCGCAGTGTCTAATGTTTGGTCCCTGTTTCAGGCAGTTATTGGTCCCAAGCGAGTTCACAGGTACCCGACAAAGGAAAATCGTCCGCGGCTAGCAATGGACCAGGTATAGAAAGAGCTGGCTGATATGCGTGAAAGGATAGATCAATTCATGACATTGATGACTGGTATGGCAGAAGGCCAGGAAAAGATAAGGGAATTGGTTGAGAAACCGAGGCCCGATCCAGGGGTAGAGATACCAAATGCTGCGGGGAACGCTGATAACCCTGTGAACACTAGTAACGCGGGTAACACAAATGCTGATGGAAACCCTGGCGATGTTGGCAACACGGGGAATGTTGGAAATGGTATTAGCAGAAGATACAATGTGAATCAAGGAATTTGGATTAACGGGCGCCCCGTTACTGAAGATTATCAGTATCATCAATTCTCTTTGCACGACGAAGCTCACGAGACCACTCGCCGTATGGATGAGCTTGCTGAGAAGCTCAAATCTTTGGAGACTCAAAATTCCTTAGGTTTTGATGTCACAAATATTGGTTTGGTTCAGGGAGTAAGGATTCCTCACAAGTTCAAACCCCCTACTTTTGAAAAATACAACAGGGCTTCTTGCCCACGCACTCATCTCCAATCTTATCTGGGAAGGTTGGGAGCTCACACTGAAGATGAAAAACTATGGATGTACTATTTTGAAGACAGTCTAACTGGAGCTTCTCATGAATGGTATTCTCATTTGTCTCGTACTACCATCAAGAGCTGGAAAGACTTGGCAGAGGCTTTTGTCAAGCAATATCAATACAACTTGGACATGGCTCCAAATCGGACCTTGTTGCAAGGAATGTCTCAGACTGCCAAGGAGACCTTTAGAGAATATGCTCAGTGTTGGAGACAAATTGATGCGTCCGTCCAACCCCCTTCAAGGCAATTATATTGAGAGATTGGCTGCTTGCCCGTCAATCAGCTTTGCAAAGATAGTAATTACTGGAGAAAGAATCGAGAGTCTGTTGAAGATGGGCCGAATTCAAGACAACAGTGCTTCCAACTCATCAGTTCCCAAGAAAACGTTTGCTGGTAACGGTCAGCAAAGAAGAGATGGTGAGACAAGCGTTGTGTATGCCGGCAGAGGCAGGGGCAGAGGACGCCCTAATTATTATCAAGATCAAGTGGCAGCAATCACTATTCCAACACCTGTTCCTCAACCGCAGTATCACCCGCAACAGCAACCCAGGTACAACAATCAATAACAAGGAGGTAATTCGGGTCAGCAGAGACACTATCAACAACGTCCAAGGCAGGCGGACCGGGACAGTGAGCCAATCCCAATGCCTTATTCTGTATTGCTTCCCAAGCTGATTGACATGAATCTGGTTACGTTAAGAACTCTGGCCCCACCAACTGATCCTAATAATTTTCCTAGAGGTTATGACGTCAACGCTAGATGTGCTTTTCACTCCAACGCACCTGGCCATACTACAGATAATTGCAAGGCCCTCGAGCTAAAGGTACAAGATTTGAGAGATGCCCAGGCTATCAATTTTTCTCCGGTGCCTAATGTTATCCAAAACCCGATGCCGGCCCACAGAGGGCAGATGATTAATGCTATTGATAATGGGGAAACTTTGAATTTGGTTTCTGATGTGACTAAAGTGAAGACTTCGCTATCGGTGGTTAAGAACCGACTTCTGAAAGGACAAATATTCCCGGGCTGTGGGGAAGAGTGCAGAAATTGTCAAGCCGCCAAGAACGGATGTGACAGTTTGAGAAGGGGTATTCAGCAACTGATAGATGAAGGTTGTCTTCAGTTCGATCAGACCCATCCAGTGAAGAATGATGTGTCGACAATGACGATTTATTTCACCCCTGAAGAAATATATGTTCTTGAGAGACCCGCTCCGATGACAATATATTTCCCAGAAAGTACAGAACCAGCAATGGTGAACTTCGAAAGTCCAACACCAGTTACAATTTACTCTGACAGCCCTCAAACGACTTTGTTTAGTCCGGTCACCATCACGGTACCAGGACCTGTTCAGTATGAGAAAGACAGTGCTATCCCGTGGCACTATGGGGTTGATCTCTACTGTCAGGGGCAGAAAGTTAATAGTGAAGACATTGACATTGGTAGCTCCGCTGTAGACAATGTTGGAGGGGTTGGTGGCGTCAATCGCAGTGGACGCGTATTTGCACCATCAACATTGCGCACGAATACTGAAGCCGAGGCAGCTGCCAAGGTTAAAGGAAAACAGGTAGCCATCAAAGAGGTTACTACTGAGGAAGCTCCTCCTAAGACCGCATTCGAGAAGGAAGTGGATGAGTTTATGAGGATTATCAAGAAAAGTGACTACAAGGTAGTCGACCAGCTCAATCAAACACCCTCAAAAATCTCCATTCTCTCATTATTAATGTGCTCTGAGGCGTACAGAGCAGCCTTGTTAAAAGTACTGAATATGGCCTATGTTCCACCAGAGATAATTGTTAACCAGCTGGAGTCGGTAGTCTCAAATGTAAACGTTAGCCATGCGCTAGGTTTCACCGATTATGACCTAACATCTGAGGGCAGGAATCACAACAATGCCTTGCATGTCACATTGGAATGCAGAGGGATGGTGCTTTCCCATGTTTGGGTCGATACAGGCTCTTCTCTGAATGTTCTTCCAAAGAAAGCCTTAATGAAGTTGGATTGCGATGACATCATCTTGAAGCCAAGTAATCTAGTTGTGAGGGCTTTTGATGGCTCTAAACGAGCTGTTTGTGGCGAAGTTGAGTTGCCAGTTAAGATTGGACTGCAGGTGTTCAAGAGTACCTTTTATGTGATGGATATCCAGCCTGCCTATAGCTGTTTGCTAGGTCGGCCCTGGATTCATGTTGTCTGTGCTGTTACTTCTACTCTCCACCAGAAGCTCAAATATGGACTAGAAGGTCAAATCGTCACTGTCTGCGGTGAGGAGGATATTTTTGTTAGCCACCTATCTACATTTAAGTATGTGGAGATGGATGGCGAGATGCATGAGATGCTGTGTCAGGGCTTCGAAGCTATAAACATCACTGAGGTCGTGCCCGAAGCTGTCTTTTCACTTGAGTCTGAGAAGGTCAGGACTTCTATCTCTTCATACAAGCAAGCTGTTGAAGTGGTTAAGGCTGGTAATGCCCAAGGCTGGGGCAAATTTGTGGAGCCAATCATAAAAGAAGACAAGTTTGGATTGGGGTATACTCCGGGGTCTCAGAAGAATGAAGCTGGTACTTTCTCAGGCGGGGGTTTGGTTTCTCCCCACATCATCAATGCTGCAGATGAAGACAAGGCTGATAGCAACTGTGACTTAGATAGCTGGATTCTCCCGTGTGTCCCAGGAGAAAAGCTCGACAATTGGTCGTCTGAAAAAGTCGTCCGGTTTACTCTACTGAAAGAGTAATTTTTATTGTTTTCCTTTTATTACATGCATAATAAAGTCTTACACTTTGCCCAAGGTGTAATGACTCATCTGTAGGGAAATCCATTTAGTTACATCTCGTAATTATTTTCATCATCAATAAAGGACAACTTTTGCAAACGATTTTGTGTTCTCTTTCTTTCAGTTTTTACTTTTACAAAAAATGGCAATGTTTCTTTCTCGTTTTTCTTTCCAAAAAAAATCATTCGTTCTAAGGCAAAGCATGATCCTCCATCATGATCACCCGGATCTCCCTGCTAACGACACTGCTATGGCCAAGTATGACTTCGACAATCCTATCTATCAAGCCGAAGAAGGGGTTGAGGAAGATTGTGAATTGCCTGAAGAGTTACCCAGGTTGTTGAAACAGGAGGACCGAGCTATTACTCCTTATCAGGAGGTGATTGAGACCATCAACAATGGTGCCGAAGACGACAAGAAAGAGATCAAGATCGGGGCCAGTCTACAGGTCGAGAGTAAAAGACCGTTGATCATGTACTTGACTGTGTTAGAAAGGTCAATGGGTTGTGTGCTCGGTCAGCATGACGAGTCAGGTCGAAAAGAGCACGCGATACACCACCTTAGCAAAAGTTTACCGACTCTGAACAAAGATACTCACTGCTCGAGAAAACTTGTTGCGCTTTGGCATGGGCTGCTCGCCGACTAAGACAATATATGTTGACTCACACGGCTTTATGGATATCAAAGGTGGATCCAGTCAAGTATATACTTTGAAAAGCCAACACTTACCGGAAGGGTTGCTAGGTGGCAAATGATACTGACAGAGTATGACATCCAATACACTTCACAAAAAGCCATCAAAGGAAGTGTCTTCCCAGATTTACGCAGATAAAGTGCATATCCCTCCAAAAAAATTAAAAAAAAATTAAAAAAACAAAAAATAAAGTTGGGGCAACACCTTATCAGTTTGTATGTGGAATGGAAGCAGTTCTTCTGGTTGAAGTCGAAATTCCTTCTTTACGGGTCCTGATGGATGTTAAGCTTGACGAAGCAGAATGGATCCGTTCTCGATACTATCAGCTAAGCCTAGTTGAGGAAAAGAGACTAACAGCTATATGCCATGGCCAGCTATATCATAGACGGATGAAGAGAGCGTTTGATCAGAAAGTGCGCCCTCGGGAGTATCGAGTCGGTGAATTGGTACTCAAAAGAATTCTTCCTCCTAACACAGATCACAGGGGAAAATGGACACCGAACTACGAGGGTCCGTACGTGGTTAAAAGAGTTTTCTCTGGCGGAGCTCTGGTGCTAACAACCATGGATGGCTAAGATTTCCAAAAATTGAAGATACAGATCAAGAAAGTGAATTTCAGTTATTTGTGGAAACATATCAATTGGTAGAACCCTCAATAAAAGAAAAAGATGCTGTATATGAATCACTTACATATTCCTCTGAATTATATATATCCGCGGGATTAATTTGGAAAAACAGTCGGGATATCCAAGAACAAATTATTTTTATTGGAAACATTCCTCTAATGAATTCCCTGGGAACTTTTATAGTAAATGGAATATACAGAATAGTAATCAATCAAATATTGCAAAGCCCCGGTATCTATTATCGGTCAGAATTGGACCATAACGGAATTTCAGTCTATAGTGGCACAATAATATCAGATTGGGGAGGAAGATTAGAGTTAGAAATTGATAGAAAAGAAAGGATATGGGCTCGTGTAAGTAGGAAACAGAATAGTCCAGGCAAAAAAGGGCATCCCGACGAACCAAAAAAAAGAATGAAGAGGTTCGGGCAAAAATTAGGGATTTAAAAATAAAAATGCACACCCGGTGAGTCGAAAACCCAAAAGGGAGGCTCAGGCAAAAAAGGGTATCCCGGTGGATTGAAAACCCAAAAGGGCGGTCCACGCAAAACTTAGGGAATAAGCGAGTGACTGCAATCTGAGTTCACCTGTGTTACATCACCGTTTCATTCAATCTGGCAATCTTCAAAGGTTAAAGATCGTCTAATAATCCACTTCAGAAAGCAAGATGAGCAGAGCGTCTTGAGGACATACGAGCCATAGCAGAGTCGAAACTCAGTGGGACCCCGTTTCCACATTGCCACTAGGATAGTTTTCTTTTGTTCAATTTATAGCGATCGCCTCTTTCCAGGGATCAGCTTCCTGATGCACTCGCCTATTCCGGGCACAAATTTTTCGACCAATAAAAGTCGAATGTTCAGTTAAAGAGCCTCATTATTTTTCATTTATCAGTTTGTTTGCAAAAAATGTCTGAATTCTTGATGAAACATACTGCATATGAACATAATGGTGGCTTTTGCAGTTGACTTGCACATGAAAACATTTAAAATTGCTTTGAATGTGCTTAATCCCGGACGGTGAATTCAAACCGAGTAATTCCCCGGGGCATACGTGTATTTTTTGGTTACAGGTCACAGGAATCGGATGCCAAGTCATGAATCTTCATCCCTAAGCGGTTGACAAAGTCTCTCCTCAGCAGAGCATATCCCCAGTAGAGTTGCAGTAGCCAGACTGTATCTTCCCGGCAACAGCGGAGTGTTTATCTCTTCCCCCAGCAGATTATTTTTAATAGATTTTTTCTAATCCCCAGCTTGAGGAAGATTAGCAAGTTCATATCCCCAGCAAAGGTCGATTCCTACGAAATTTCCCTAGGAAATGCCTTCCCCGTAGACTCTCCTCACAGAGCCTCGCCGAACAAAGTTCCCATAGTTGATAGTCCCCTAGCAAGGTCAACTTTTCAAAAGGCCAATTTATTTTTGGTGGCTCATAGGTCCCGGCAGATGGATCATTCCCCATAGAGCATTCAAGGATTGATACAGCGATCCGTTCCCTACCAAAGTTTGCTTCTCCAAGCAGATTTCTTTTTGCACCATGCATAACATTTGCATTGGCATACATATCAAGCATACACATAAGCTGACAAACAGGTTCTTCAAAGCAGACTGAAGAATTGCTTTACAACCAGAGTCATGAGATCCAACCAGAGGATCAAGTGTGAGTGATCCAGCCTGAGGGTCATTTTTGAAGATCCAGCCTGAGTGTCATTTCGAAGATTCAGACTGAGAATCATTTTCCAGCGATCCAGCCTGAGGGTCATTTCGAAGATTTAGCCTGAGAATCATGTTCCAGCGATCCAGCCTGAGGGTCATTTCGAAGATTCAACCTGAGAATCATTTTCCAGCAATCCAGCCTGAAGGTCATTTCGAAGATTCGGCCTGAGAATCGTGTCCCAGTGATCCAGCCTGAGGGTCATTTCGAAGATTCAGCCTGAGAATCATTTTCCAGCGATCCAGCCTGAGGGTCATTTCGAAGATTCGGCCTGAGAATCCTGTCCCAGTGATCCAGCCTGAGGGTCATTTGAAGATTCGGCCTGAGAGTCGTTTTCCCAAGAGTCAGCCTGAGGGTCATTTTGAAGATTCAGCCCGAGAGTCGCCTACAACCGTTATTTCCCCAGCGAGCCATCTAGGGGAGTAGATTGATAGCTCAACAGAAAATCAGCTTACAAGAGGATCCAGCCCGCGGATCGCGATTTAAAAACAAGGTCTAATTGAAGAGTCGTTACAATATGTTCTAGCCTAAAGAATATGTACGAAGTCCCAGAAGTGGAATATTCTCAGAGCTGCATATCTAACATGAAGAGTTGGGTGTAGATTACGAAAGAGGGTCAACCAGTGCATGCCTCAGATGCGAGATCCTGATGATGGGAATTTATCATCGCAACAATCCAGATCTAGCCAGAAGATCGAAGTCAGGTCTAGCCCGAAGACCGAATATAGATTCAGCCAGAGAATAACAAGAATAGATTCAGCCAGAGAATCGCAACAATCCAGATCTAGCCAGAAGATCGAAGTCAGGTCTAGCTCGAAGACCGAATATAGATTCAGCCAAAGAATAACAGAATATAGATTCAGCCTGAGAATCGCAGGAAAAAGATCTAGCCAGAAGATCGAGTCATGTCTAGCCGGAAGACCGAAAATAGATTCAGCCAGAGAATCAAAGAGTATAGATTCAGCCAGAGAATCACAGAAATAGATTCAGCCAGAGAATCGCAATAATCCAGATCTAGCCAGAAGATCGAGTCAGGTCTAGCCCGAAGACCGAGAATATATTCAGCCAGAGAATCGATCCCCAGTGAAGTCGCCCGACGATCAAAATCGTATCCAGCCCGAGGATAAAAGTTAATATCCAACCCGAGGACTAAGTTGAGTATAGATTCAGCCAGAGGATCGAAACTCTAGATTTAGTCAGAAGACTGATTCAGATTCAGCCAGAGGATCGGAAAAAAATAAACAGCATGGTGTATTTCAGCATTTTTTGTGGTGTTCTCAGAGCGCAAATTTTCGGTTTGTCTTTGGTATTCAATCACAACTCACCCTGTTTGTCTGATAAGCTGTTCTCTTTCATCCTGCTCGGGTTAGCTGATGATTGAATAGGTGCAGCTGTAACACCCAAAAATTTGCCCTCCTTATTCATGCATTCATTTTTAGGTCATTTAGCATGTCACATTGCATTTCATCATGTCATTCACGATCAAATCCAAGAAGCTTGAATGTCACCCAAAGCACTAATCTTGAAGTAGTAAAAAGCAGAGCCTGAGTTCTCATGCTCGCTAAGCGAGCAGAACGGTTCGCCCAGCGAAAGGAACTGTCATGCTCGCTAGGCGAGCAAATCCTTCGCTAGGCGAAGCGCGCACATTTTTGAAAATAAAACAGACAGTAAAATAGACTTGGACCTCTCTCAAAAGCCCACAAGCTGCGAAAATCAGTCTATAAATACCAAAGTAAACCCTGAATAGAGAGGGGGAGAAAAAGAGAGAGAAAAAGGAGACCTACGAGCTAATCTGCAGCAACCTTCAACCAACTCTGAAAGGTTCACTCGGACTCACACACTTTTTCACCTTTTTGTCACGCAAACCTTAACATTGCTTTGCAAACCCAGCCGTGCCCTTCAATTTCAATCGATCTCTCCGATCAGGTTTACCCTTATTCTCATTACCTTTATGCTCTCAATTTGAATTATGAATGTATGAGGTATCGTTTGTTTTTGCCCACGGGTTCAGATATTCATGAATATGTAACAATACCTTGAATGTTTAATCGTTTCGTTTTTGAGATGGATACCACAGGGTTCGGGATTATGGAGATCGAACCGTTATCAAGGAAGAATCCAAAACCCGCAGGCCTTCGCTAGCCGCTTTGCTAGGCGAGCCTGCAGCGAAGCTTCGCTAAGCCTTCGCTAGGCGAGACAGTAGCGATCGCGACAGTAGCCTTTGCTTTTCTGTTTGCTCTAACCGGTTTTGTGTTCACCATGGCATTATTTTCTCTTGTTTGTCTAACCTGTTTATCGAGTTTTTTGTGAGGGCTCACATACTCTTGCAGGGATAGTTTGCTTGGTTTTCCACTTTATTTATGGGATACCCCCTGAAGGTTTATTCCGATTACGTGTACAGATTGGCTTTCATTGATGGTGTTAGCTTGGAAGGATTTATGGGTTTCTTATTCTTTGATTGTTGTTACTTCGGATCTTTATCCGTGTGGTAGATCTCCTTATCCCGTTTACATTTTTCCGCATTTTACCGCTTTCTTAGCTGGAAGACCTCGATAGGAGGCAATGTTTTGTGTATTTACTTTATGCATGTTCCTTCGCCTAGGACTCCTTTTTGCATGCGCGTTCCTAAAACGCAAATATTTCATTGATTCTTCTTCTCCTAAAGAACACGTTAACTCCTTCTACTACACGTGAGTAAGTCTCCAAATGTCGAGCATCTGGTAGATTGTGTAGTGACGTCGTTCACCCTAAAACCCAACCCTTACCCCGTAGTTAGCCGAATAACCTTTTGCTCTGATTCTCATTCCAGATAAGATACGTAGGCATAAGACGCGATGTCTTACCGAGCACACTTCCCCTTTAACCCATAGGTAGCCGAGCTACGAAGACTCTGATTCTCAGATTCAGATGAGATACGTATGCAGTGGATGTGACATCCGTGCGAGTCATTTTCTTTTGACCCTTCCTTTAGTAAGCAGTACATTTGATAAACATACACGCTTTTCTCATCCCTTCAGTCATATTTGCACAAATAACTTTTCACAAAAAACAACAACCTTTGCAACAAATATGAAAAGGGCCCCCTAGGAGTACCTAGGATATTTTGGGTGCCTAACACCTTCCCATTGCATAACCAACCCCCTTACCCAGATCTCTGACATTTTTACTAGTTTTTGATTCGATAAAACTTTTAGGTTTTTGTTTGCTTTCTAACCATTCCTTTGGATAAATAGAAATGCGGTGGCGACTCGAGTTGTATGATTTACCTTGGATTTAGTCAATATCTCCAATGGTAACGAATACCCCGCTACACGGGGCAATAATTTTTTTGGTGTTAATGCATGTTAGAGATATGGTATAAGGGACCATACTCCTAAAACATACCACACACAAAAAGAAAATGATCAAAGGATGGACCTAATCTCATCCATACTTATATTGGTTCATCTAACATAAGTTGTTGATGAACCAATTAGTCTTAGGATATTTAAATGTCATTGGTCAATGAGAGGGGTTGAATAGGATGGGATTGAAGATGAAGAAGGAGGGGAAATGAGACAAACACAAATTGGTCATGGGAGGAATTTTATAAAATTAAAATCATTCATTCATTTTTTGAGATGAAATATACATTTTCTCAATCCGCTAAATCTAATGATTTTAATGCAACAAAAGTCAAATCAACCTTGACCAAGGCCCAAACATATAGTCAAGCTTCACAAGTCAATAAAAATGGCTCAACATAATTTCTACACAATTAAACAATTAAAAATCAAATTAAAATGCATTTAAATTAAATTATGTTTGATAAAAAACCTAAAACCTTTTCAAGACACTAAATAAATGGCCAAGAGATTTATCATAGGTCAAACAAGGTCAAAGGACCTTGGAGAATTTTTTTTCATTATTTTTGAAAAGTTAGAAGTATTTTTAAACAATTAAAAATATGCACAAAAACAATTAAATCATGAAAAATATCAAAATTAATCCAAAAAATAATTTTAATTTAGAAAATGAAAGAGCAAAACATTTGAATTTTTTTGGTGAAAGTCCCATATTTTTTGGATTAATAATGAAATTAGTATGAATTAATTAAAAATAAGCAATTAAATTAAATAATCAGAAATTCAAAAAAATGAGAACCATCTGATCTCCCTCATTAACTGAGGTGGCAAATCAGATGGATGAAAACGCGTGTTCCATGTGTTCTGAAGTCAACTGTCCCATACGTGTGGTAATTACTTTGGATGGATGAGATTAAAAGTTGTGGACCAGATCAGATGGTTGAAACCTTGCCAACAGATCATCGGAGCCGTAGCTCCGGTCATCTTCTCCGGTGAGGACCACCTGACTGGTCCAAGCTCAACTCAAAGAAAAATGAGAAATGAGTACACTATTTTGAAGGAAAAATGATCAAGAGCACGAATCTGGCCTCAATTTTGTCCAATTCCAAGTATATAAAAAGATATGGAGATTTGAATTTTGAGAATCATGAACTGAGTTGCTTCGATTTGACCTTAAAGTAAATCAATCTTCTTGCCTACATCGGTAGGAATTCAGACAACCAAAAATCAACAAGAATGGTGGAGAATCGAAGAGATGAAAAATCTGAAAGTTCACCTTCAATGGAGATTCATATTGACTCGATCTTGCTTCTAATTATGCTTGGCCTTGCTTCAGATGCTTGATGGAAGAGAAATAGATCAGGAAAATGGATGGACTCTTAGAGTTTCAATCTCAAAACAGATGGAGAATTGAAACTCGATTTCAAAGAAAATCCTCATGTTTATCCTTCAATGGTGAGGGTATATGGTTTCAGGTTCAAAGCTTGGGCACGAGGTCCATAATTCTGAGCATGAAGGGTCTTCTTTAAAGCCAATGTGATTGATATTTGCAAACTTCCAATTTTGGCAAAATTTCAAATTCTCCCTTGCACATCATGAGGGCTCATGACAAGAAGGTCTTTCCTCTAAGCCTCAAGGTCGGAGACCTAGGCTTGAAAAAGATTATACCAATTCATGCTTACTCTAGAGGCAAATGGATGCGGAACTATGAAGGCCCATACATTGTAAGAAAGGTTTTCTATGGAGGAGCCTTAATCCTCGCAACTATGGATGGTGAAGATATTATGTCCCAAATGAACACGGATGTAGTAAAAAAATACTACGTATGAAAAAAAGAGAGAAGAAAAGAGCCCGATAAGTTGAAAACCCGAAAGGGAAGCTTATGTAAAAATGGGTATCCCGGTAGACTGAAAAACCGAAAGGGAGGTCTAGGCAAAAAGGAGGGATTCATGAAAAGTGAGAGTCTACATTCCGCAATGAATCTTCTGCACTCCCCGACAAGTCAATCCAATCACTTTACTTTTGAAGTAAGATTTGAGAACTTTCTAGGATATAAGGACTATAGAAGTATCGAACTTGGTGGAAATCCGAGCTATTGTGATTATAGTTTTTCAATTTCTTTCGTAATAACCTCTTTTAAGAATTCCTTCCTTGTAGAAACCACCCATTTTCAGGATCATTTTCAATAAAATCAATTCCATCATACTATAAGACCCCAATTTTGACCCTAAGATCCCTCATGCTATCTCACCATATGCATTAGCTTTGGGATCACACCTTGGTATCCTCCTTACCCCTCATTCATTGAGATTTCATTGGGAGAGATCACCAAGCACACTTTTGATTGTATCATACTTTATTTTTCATCATTTACTAACCCAGATACCAAAAATATGTCAATGTATAGTTTGTTACTTTTGTAGGTAGTATGTGTGTTCACCCATGCTATATCAAGCTCATATATAGGGTATGAGACCCTTAATGCAAGGAGTTCAATCAATAGATGGTTTACATTGACTCTAAACATCATATATGGATCCCCATGATCTTTACATGTCATTTTTATCAAGAATTCATCAAGAGTTTGAAGTTTGTTAGCCTTGGAAACCCTAATTCATCTAGTATCTTCAATATTTGATCAAATATTTAAAGGGATACTTAATATTACATTACCTTACACATATATGATCCTCCATGAGTCCCAAAAGTCAATATAATATCAAGCTAGCAAGATGGTTCATGGTGGTTGACCAGAGATAGTCAACTAGTCAAAACTGGGGTTGCCTAGACCCTACCTCCTACACTTTTTATCATATGAAACTTATTACAAGAGTAAAGTTACTCAAAATGACATTCCAAACAACTTTTATGTTTAAGTCAAGAGTTAATTTTGCTAGGAAAGTCATTGTTTATGGTGAAAGATTATAGGTAATGTTGTTTGAACCCTAGTTAGGAGGTAAACTTCCCAAGACCCTAACTTGCTCAAAGTCATTCAAATTCCATGATCAAATTAAAGATGTCTAATTCAACTTTTATGTTTTGAGGAAGTTCAAATTCAACTTTCAAATGCATGTGCCAAGAGGATACATTATAGGTCACTCTCGACCATTACCATTGAACAAGTGATTTTCCTCAACTTCTAAAATGCATAACTCCTTCATGTCAAATACAAATAAGGTCAAATTTATGATCAAATTTAATAGGTTTGAAATAAATACAACTTTTATGAAGGAACGGGTTTCATTTGAAGTCCATAGAAAAAGTTATTCAAGGTGGAAGAAGTGAACATTTGACTTGGGACTTAGAAACTTTTCAAATATGTTTGATTTCCCAAACTTCCACCTTAAAATTCATCATGATCCAAGCTTCAAATGAAAAAGTATTCAACATGAAAGTTGTTCCCCTTGATCCCACCTTTCCAAAAAGTACAAGATCATCTCATTTGGCCAAAGAATGAAGGACTTGCACTTGGGTGCAATGTAAGGTACCATTTGAATGATTTTCACTTCCACATTTCAAACACAAATGCATGGCCACATGACATGATTTCAGCATGACTCTCACTCACTTTTGGACCTGAATACATCACTTGATGGGCCTATCACACGCCCATGCAAGCATGCAAGGTGATTTGCTAAAATTGGCAATTTTTGGAAGTGTGTGGAAATGAATCTCATGGCCTATAAATAAGACCCTCATTGCTCAAAATTAAGGACCTCATGCCCAAGCTTTGAACCTGCAATCAAAACCCTCACCATTAAAGGATAATCTTGAAGGTTTTCATTTGAAGATCGAGCTTCAAATCTCATTCTATTTTGAGATTGAAACTCCCAGAGTCCAGGCCATTTTCTGATCTTAATCACTTCCTACAAGCTTCTGAAACAAAGCCAAGCACAATTGGAATCAAGATCAAGCAAGGTTGAAGCTCTCATGAAAGTAATTTTCCAGAGTTTTCATCTCTTCGATTCTCCCTAAATTCTTCACTATTCTTTGTGATTTTTGGTCGGCTGAAGTCCTACCAATGTAGGCAAGAAGATTGAGTAGCTTTGAGGTCAAATTGAAGCAACTAAGTTCATGATCCTCAAAATTCAAATCCCTGTATCTTGTTATATACTTGGAATTGGAGAAAATTGAGGCCAGATTCGAGCTCCTGATCATTTTTTCTTTAAATCCATGTCTTTGTTTTTCATTTTGGTGATTGTTGATGGTGGACCAGTCCAGTGAGGTCCATCGGAGAAGAAGACCAGAGCCCTAGCTCCGGTGGTGTGTTGTCACGCCTCTCAGCCACCAAATCCATCCGAATTGTTTTAATCTTAGCCTTTGGTTTCAAATACCATGTTTGCAACGCGTTGACTATAGTGCATCATAGAATGCGCGCGCTTGGCCATCAGATCTGCTACCTCAATTAATGAGGGAGATCTGATGGCCCTTGTTTTTTCTTATTTTATTTAATTTCTGATTTTATATTTTAATTAGCTTATTTTGTTTAATTCATATTAATTTCATTTTTAATCCAAAAAATATGGGACTTTCACCAAAAATGTTTAAATATTTTTCTCTTTCATTTTCCGAATTAAAATTATTTTTTGGATTAATTTTGATATTACTCATGAATTATTTGTTTTTGTGCATATTTTTAATTACTTAAAAATACTTTTGAATTTTCAAAAATCATGAAAGTTTTTGTCTAAGGTCGTTTGACCTTATTTGACCTAGGATAAATCTCTTGGCCATTTATTTGGTGTTTTGAAGAGATTTTAGGTTTTGACCAAATTAAATTGAATTTAAATGCATTTTTAATTGATTAATTGTGTGAAAATTATGTTGAGCCATTTTTATTGACTTGTGATGTTTGACTATGTGTTTGGGCCGTGGTCAAGGTTGATTTGGCTTTTATTGAGTTAAAATCATTGGATTTAGGGGATTGATGAAATGTACATTTCATCTCGCAAAATGAATGAATGAATTTAATTTGATAAAATTCCTCCCACGACCAATTTGTTTTTCTCTCATCTCCCTTCCCTCTTCATATTCAATCATATTCTTTCCCATCCCTTTCATGACCAATGAATTCTCAATATCCTAAGGCTAATTGGTTCATCAATGACTTTGTGTCAGATGAACCAATACAAGTATGGATGAGATAGGTCCCTCCTTTGATCTTTTTCTTTTAGTGTGTGGTATGTTTAGGAGTTTGGTTCATTATACCAAATCTCTAACATGCATTAGCACCTAAATTTTTATTGCCCGGCCTCAGATAGTTGTGACTTCTACATAAGTCCAATTACGATTGCTTAACATAGAACTAAATTTGACCCTAAAGGCATAGTATTCTAGTAAGTGAGATTGTAAGTCTCCCATTTTCATTGTATTGTGTGGAAACTTGGTCTTTTTTCCTTCTTTTGGAAGATGTCTTGGTTCAAGGATCCATTCTTGTGAATAGATGGTTGAGTGTTCTCCAAAGAATGACTTAATCAATTAAAAAGCAAAACTCCAGTAACATCTAAATAACTTTGACTAATGTAAGACCCCAATTTTGGCCCTAAGATCCCTCATGGCCCATATCCTATCATATCATGGCCTCAAGGATCACTGCATGCCCTAGCTTCCCTCCTAGTGGGTAGGTTGCCTTGTGAGTTGTTTCTTGATCACCAAGCATGCCTTGCATTTGTGTATCTTTGCTTTTCATATGTTTACTAACCAAAAAGTACAAAAATATTGTCAGCTTAACCTTGTTGCTTGCAGTTGAAGCAGTCATCAGCAATTAGGTCAAAATCAGTCGCAGTCAGTCAAAGTAATGGATGGTGGCCATTCTTGCAGAATTTGGGCACCATGATCAATAATCAAAGGTTCATATGACTTGTGACATCATTTGGAATCAAGATATCAAGGAATTAGGGTTTGGAATTCATCAGAAGTGCTTCAGTCATCCAAAACCCTAGAAAAGTCAAACTTGGTCAACTGTGGATTTAATCAGTGATTTGATGGATGGAATTGATTTGAAGGAGTTCATTCATGCTTATATAAGCCTCATATATCATGTTAAACCTCATCATGGAAGAATTTGAAGCAGAATCAGAAATTTCCCAAAATAGAAAGTGGACCTGTAATTTCAACTGCCAAAAATGGAAACTTCTTGATCTTAAACTTACATCATGATACAAGCTTCAAATGAATTTTTGCCCAACATGAAAGTTGAAGATCTTGTTCTCCCATTTTCAAAAAGTCCAAGAACTCTCAAATCCCATGTGTGGTTGTCAAGATATGATCAATTCAATTTCAAAAACTTATGAACTTCAAAGAGCCATATCTCATGAACCATAAGGCCAAATTTGGTGGGGTTTTTTCCTACAAACCACATTTTCCCCCTCTTTCCAAAAATATAAATTTCATCCTCCAAAACCTTGCCAATCAAAATGGCATTTTTGGCCTTGACTTTATTCATTTCAGGTTTGACCCAAAGTTGACTTTTTGATTTATTGATTTTTTCTCACTTTGGCCAATTGGGATGTGTTTAATATGTCATTTGCAAGATGTTCCAAGCCCAAAATTGAGCAGCATTCCATCATACCACTTCCATATGCACCTTTGGCAAAGTTTGCAAATAATGCATTTTGGTTCACTTAAGTAAATCCTTGCTAACACTTCATGAGTAGACAACAAACAGCAAATTGGATGGTCATGTGCAGCCTGTATCAAGCCCAAATCGTGCATGATTTACACCTCCATTTCCTTATGACCAAAAATTAGCAATTTGCATTTTTACTTCATTTAAACTAAACCAGCTTAGCATTGGATTAGTAGACCTTAAACAGAAGTATATAAGCTTCATTTCAGCAAAAAGCAACCCTAGAAAGACAGCCTCCAAACACAGAAAAAAACTCTGCTCTCTCATTTTGCATTTTTGCTCGATTGGAATTTTCTGCTCAAAACTTCAAAAGCCTCGAGCATCCTTCATTTCTTTCAACATCTGGACAGCATTTGAGAGCATTTGCAAGCACACACTCCCAGCTGGAAGTCCACCTTCGAGCTCTGTTTTTCCAAGAACCAACAATGGTGAATCGAATTTTGGAAGCTTCCAAGCCTTGCTGAGCTCATTTCCCTCAAGTATCCATCACTCCATAGCATTATCTTCATCTGTTTCGAGCTGCATCCATCAAACAGCCACTGCATCTCATTTTTCTTCAAAATCAAGTAAGATCTCGACCCTCTCTATTTCAAAAATCATGCTATGTTTAGGGTAGATTTCTTGATGCTGATTCCAATGAACCTTGAACCATTGAAAATGATCAACTATGCTGTGAGAAATATGGATTTCATTTTTTATGCTTGAATTTGTTTTCCATCGATTTGCTGTGATGTTGTGGATTTCATGAAAACTATGCTTAGATTATGTATGAGTAATGTCTGGGGATCACATTGCTATGCTCATTTTTTGTTTCTGAGCATTTTGAAATTTCGAGCTCATGAAGGTGATGAAGTTGTTGCTGCTGTTGTGAAAAACCCTAGCTCTGTCCAGAATTTGCATTGAACTGTTTTGGTTTGTCGTGTGATGTTGCATGATGATAGTATTTCTTTGCCATGCTTAATTGTTGATGCTGGTTATGTTGTTGTTCATGACTGATGTTTGAAAACTTACATGAAGATGAACATTGCTGTTAAACCCTAAGTGCAAAACCCTAGCCTTTTTTCCAGAAAACTTGAACACGATTGGCCTCTGTACTGTTCCATTGGGAACTGGCCAATCACAACATTTCGTGGCCCTTGCTTAAACTCTGCGTTTGGATTAATGAAACGCATATTTACCAAATTGCCACGCTGACCACACTTTGACCATTAATTCATGTCCTTTGTTCAGGTTTGCTTCAATTATTCATCAATCTTGCAAAATTCATTTCTCCTTCATTTTAACTCCAAAAATCATGGAATTTTTTGCATAATGTTCACAAGAATGTCTAGTATTTTATTATGATTTTTAATAATTTTTTGTGTGGCTGGATTTTTTATGGTATTAAGTTTCTCAACATGTATGCTTGTTTGATGCCTTTTGCCAATCCTTTTGTGAAATAATCATGATGCATCCTTTGCCCTTGAAATTTTTTGTGGTAAAACTAGACTCATTCACCTTTGCTTCCATGTAAAGTTTGTGCATTTATCATATGTGGTGTGTGAGATATGATTTTCTGAAGTAGGGTGTGACAATTTGTGTCACACCAATGTTATGCCATTTCATGATTTTTGTTCACATGCCTTCTGACCTTCAAATAATGTGAAATTTTGCATGAGCCATCTCTTATATGTCTAGTTGACGTGTGATTTTTCCTGGAATTATTTGAGCCATTTCCTAATTGTTTGTGAATTTTCTTCCCTGCCTAGTCAATTGTTGACTTTGTATGATACATGTTGCCAAATCCTTTGTGAAATTCTCATACCTTATTGTATGATCATGAAATTTCACATGTGCATACTAGACATATTGAGCTTTGCATTGGTGTTGATCCCATACATTTCTCATCTGTTTTCAATTTGTTATGATTTTTTGAAGTTGACCCATGTTTGTTGACCTTCTTTGTGCATACTTGAAAATGTGTTGACTTCCTGATTTTAATTGACTATCTTCCCATGATCCAATTGAGCTGAAATTTCATATGCATGCTATGTTATGGATTGTGATTGAGTGTGAATTATTTCATGATTTTTGGAATTGATTATGTTTGCTTTTGAGCTTGGTCTTGCTGTTGACCTTTTGTGTGCTCCCTCTTGCCATGTTTTGACTTCTTTGGTCTATAAATTGATAATGATGCATGATATGATTGTGAATCCAATTGTGCTTGCTTCTTAAATGATTGATTTTGATTTTGATTGAATGTGGCTTGCTGTTTTGGATTTCTTATTTGTTTTTGACCCTAGGCTTGCCCTAGTGGTCCTTTGGACTTATGTTGAGTTCATCTGTTTCAGGTTGAGCATAGTGCTTCAAAGAAACCTTGCCAATTTGGTTGAGTTGATTATATATCATGTGCTAACCCTTGTTTTGTAGGTGTGACTCATATAGTTGAGTCTTGTGCTTTGCACATTGGTCCCTCTGTGGTTGACTGTTGTTTATCCATTCCTTTTGTTTTAAACTGTTGAACAGTTTACTAATTGGTTTGACTTTTTCAGGTACTTTAGTTGCTTAAGTTCTTTGAACTTGCTTTGCTTTGCTATTTAGCAATTTGCTTTGAGGTATAATTACTTCTTCTTCATGTAGTCTGGAGACCCGGTCTGTTATTTGACCGGGCAAACTGTCTGAAGTCCTCCTTAAGAGGCAATGCTTGTGTGTGTTTAAAATTGTCCCAAGCAGGAAAAGTCCTTCAAGTAAGGCAATTGGTAGATCAAAGGGATAAGTAGCCTATCCCCTACTATTCAGTGAGTCCTCTCCTTGCTCCCATTACATGGTTGAAGCATTGAGATAAATACCCAAGATCTATAGAGTCAATAATGTGGAGAGAGCTCCATCTTTCTGAGCTCCCACACTTTCTTAAATGTTCTCCCTGATCAGGGATAGAAGCAATGAGGCACACCCCTCATCTCCTTTCATCTGCTTCACCTTAGCCTCTCAATGGCAAGGTTAAGAGCGACATTTACCCTATTACAGTTGGCCTCAGTGCCTAACCCTCTTGTATGAGCCGCCTTGTCTGGCTATAGAGTGTGCTGTTTGATATTGATTGATTGATTGATTGCTTCATATACACATGTTTGCTTTCATGCTTTGTGCACTCATCATCATTAATTGCTCATCAATGCATAATCATCTCATTTGTCTTTGTGACATTATCATTGCTGTTTACCCATTGAGGACAATTGTAAGACCATCCATTGGCCATTGCTCCTATGATATGGAAGTGAGTATAAGACCATCACCTTGGCCACTCATCTTATCTTTACCTGATGCAGTTACTTGATTGTATGTGAGGAAGCAACTGTAAGTCCCTGCAAGTTGGCATTTGCTCTCCTATGATCACATATTGTTTTGTTTGTTTGTATGTGAGGATACAGTTATAAGTCCCTGTAAGTTGGCATCTGTTGTCCTGTGATCATGACTTGATCTGTTGGTTTGTATGTGAGGATACAGTTATAAGTCCCTGTAAGTTGGCATTTGTTTTCCTAGGATCATACTGTGTATGTTAGAGTAAGTCCAGACAGATTGGCATCTAACATCCATGATTTGCTTTCTCTGTTTATGTGAGGTTGCAGTTATAAGTCCCTGTAAGTTGGCATCTGCTTTTCCTGTGATCATAGTTTGTTTTATCTGTTTGTATGTGAGGATCCATTGTAAGTCCCTGTAATGTGGCATTGGATTTCCTATGAGCATCTGTGGAGTTAACCTAAGTCCAGATAGATTGGCAGTTGATTTCCATATTTTCTTTCTTTGTTTGAGGAGATTAGTGTAAGACCATTGAGTGGCATCTGATATCCAGTTTTATTTTAGGAGATTGGTATAAGCCCAGTGATTGGCATCCGACATCCGCTTTTGTTGACTTTCTTCTTTGTTTGTTATTATCCATTGCTTATTCCAAAGGACACACTTGAATCATCCCCTATATGATTTCAAGAAGTGAACCTTCTAAGAAGTTTTACAATCCCATCCCCATCCATTCATCCTCATTATGTCTTAAACCTTTTCACACTTTCCTTTTCAAACTTGACATAAGTATTGTGCAAACATTTTCATGTTTTCTAATTTAAAAACCTGGACCCAAGTCCTTGACTTTTTTTCAAACTTCATTTCATAATACTTCTTTGAATCAATCTTAATCATACTTTGACCCTACTTTCACAATCACAATCAATTAACTTCACTCATTCACTTGTTTTGGCTTTGTCCATTGTTAATCTTTTCATGCATTAGCCATAGGTTTCAATTATCATTGTGGTTGATGTAAATCTTGCCTATCCTTAGTGAGTCGACAGTAAGACTTCCGTACTGAAAACAGGGCTAACCCCTCTAGTACGTCGAAGCTATCCTCGCATGGTGGATGTTGTTTTTGGTCGAGTGTTCTCCCATTGATAATGAAAAGCCTCAGTGCTTGTGTTTAAAACTGAATCCACCAACTTTTGGAAATCTTTTAGCCGAACTACGGCGTTTTGATCCTTACCTTTGATGGAAGGTACGTAGGCAGCGGGTTCATCCGTTCAAACCCAATAATAAAATGTACATTCTTTTCTCATCATCCCAATCATGTTTGCACAATCCTTATGTCATAACAAATAACAATCGTTTACAACAAGTGTGAAAAGGGCTCCCTAGGAGTACCTAGGACGTAGTGGGTGCCTAACACCTTCCCATTGCGTAATTTACCCCTTACCCAGACTCTCTGATCTTTTTATTAGTTTTCTACGTGTAAAACTTCTTAGGCTTTTGTTCGCTTTTTAGCCAGTCCTTTGGATAAATAAAAGTGCGGTGGCGACTCGAAATTTCAATGTATCTCTTGCTTATGATTTAATCGATAGATCATATAGCGACGAATACACCGCTACAGAAAAGTGGCGACTCTGCTGGGGAAAATCAACAATCCCTGGTGGTATTGCCTACTTTTCACCCTTGTTGTGCTATATTATTATTTGTTATTTGACATATTTTTGTACAATTTGGGATCACTGTATTGATTGTAATGTGTGAATTGCTTGATATACAATTGCTGTTTGCTTTGGTGATCTGTGAGATGAGTTCTATACCCGAACTCGAGTGCACTCTAGGATAGGAGAATGGCATAGTCTTGTTGACTGGTGTGGAGTATTCCTTAGCCAGTTGACTTGCGAGTCCATTCACTTGGTGGAGGTCATGTTGAACTAATAATGTCACACAAGTTATTTGTGGTTAGGCATTATTCTTTCAATCATGTTCCGCAGAAGCCAAGGACCTTAGTTTACCAAACCCATCTTGGCCTATTTTTAGGACCGTAGTGCGGAGGTCGTTCAGATGTCAGTTCTGATACGATTGTTACGCGATACTACACTCATAAGAGTTTCTCTTGAGAATATTCTTGGAATACGAGTATTCGTTCCTCCGATAATATTCGAAAGATGGAACGATGATTATGGGAACCTCTGATAGAACATGTCTGGCAGGTTTAAACCCTAGTACACTCCCTTTGGGTGGTTCTTAACCAAGACTCCAGGCTCGTGACTCTCAGCAAACCCTTGATTCGTGGTTGAGTCGTTCAAACATTGTTAATATCAATGGATCCCGGATCAAGTGTAAAACCTAAAATCCATCAAAGTGGCTGGTTGATATTAAGAATGTCTGAACCGGTTCATGTACCGTTAATATCAATGGAACTTGGGTGTCGATAAGGTGAAAACCTAAATCCACCAAAATGGATGATTGATATTAGGGATACATAGAGCTTTCCCACGACCTTTGTTTAGTGTGCCTTGCTTGATCCTTGAGTGTGTTTGTTGCATTCATACATTCACGCATTCATCCGCATTCATGTCATCAGAAAAAGAAAATTTTCAAGGAACTCAAAGGAGTTTATTTGCAAAAATTTTCAAAACATGAAAAAAACCGGAAATTTTTTTTTCACCTGATATATCTGATGAGATATTCTCACGTATGATCAAAATGCTTAAATATTTCAAAGTTTGCAAATAAAACCCTCGGGTTCCTTTGATATAAAAAACAAGCATATGCATAAACACTTCATGCATCATTTGCATAAACAGGTGTTTTGCTCCGGTCTCCCGTCCTGTGGTCTGACCCTGCGATCTTCATTTATTTTGAAGACGCACTTCGCCGGTACTATACCAGAGCCAACTCTGCCAGATTGATGGATCATCCTGAGCAAGAGAGTTGTGAACTCGAAGAGGAATTTGCCAGACTAAGTGCTTTTAATGGATTTATTCCTGTTGATGGATTTATTCCTGTTGATGGATTTATTCCTGTTGATGGATTTATTCCTGGTTATTCGATCCCGGGCTGGCGTTGGCTATGGTTCTGGGACACTCAATGAGCAAGGTTTGTTCACAAGTGGAGGATTCATCCATGCCGATCAACCTGCAGAAGAAGAAGCTGCTGCTATCTTGGAAGAGGATGCAGAGGACGTGAACAATTTCATCATTCCTGGTGGTGTCTGCCACAATTGGGTCGCTGTGGATGCTCCTACGGTCATTCATAAGTCAGCGTGATTTGTTCATCTTGTTTGAAACCCTTCTCCCATGCCAAGAGGAGAAGTGATGACTTTATTGGCAAAGCATATATACAATGATGTTTTCATTCAATTAATGCATTGTCAAACATTTGTTTTTCCATTTGTTTTCACTTTTTGCTTTTTTGCATGAAATCAGTGATCACAAAAAACCTGAAAAAAACAAGAAAACAGCATTTTTCATCTGCATAAATGATTTGCTTGTTTAAAATTCAAATGCTTTTCATTATCCAGAATCATTATGCAGGGATTTCTAAACCCATTGAACATAATGATCCAACGCCATCTCCCAATCTTGAAGTCCTTGTATCTGAGGCAGATGAAGATGATGTTGAAGGGGATTCCTGACGAGATTACCCGCCTTCTTGAGCACAAAAAGAAGCTCATTCAGCTGTATCATGAGAATCAGCAAAACAGTCAAACTGGGGCATTGCATAATGCAATCAATCAAAAAAAAAAAAAAAAAAAAAAAAAAAAAAAAAAAAAGAAAAAAGAAGAGGGTGAAAAAAATAAGAAAAAATCAAAAAACAGGAAATTTTTTTTTTCCAAAAGGAAAAAAGAAAAATTATACCCTCAGTCCCAAGTTGACTGATGCTGAATGGATTCAAAGTCGTTACTACCAGTTGAATTTAATCAAAGAGAAGCGTTTAACTGCCATGTGCCATGGGCAGTTATATCAGCAGAGAATGAAGAAAGCATTCGACAAGAAGGTCAAGCCTCGTGTGTTCCGAGAAGGTGACCTCGTGCTCAAGAAAGTTTTGTCTTTCGCGCCCGATTCCAGGGGCAAGTGGACTCCAAACTACGAGGGTCCATATGTTGTCAAGAGAGCCTTTTCATGCGGTGCTTTGATGCTTACAACAATGGATGGGGAGGATTTCACTCGTCCTGTGAATTCAGATGCAGTCAAGAGATACTTTGCCTAGAAAAAAAGTATATGCAAATGAAAAAACAAATGAAAAAAAACAGAATAGCTCGCTAAGTTGAAAACCCGAAAGGGCGGCTTAGGCAAAAATGAGCGTCTCGGTGGAGAACCCGCAAGGGTAATCCAGGCAAAAATTAGAGACTTGAAAAAAAAAAGATATATTTGCATCCCGCTAGATTGAGTACCTCACCCTGGGGCAATCTAGGCAAAAATTAGGGATTTGGCAAGTAACTGCATCCTGACAAGACTTTCTGGTTTATCAGTCGTCATTTCGTCAGAAGATTCTCGATTCGTCGTCAACTGAAGCTTCGGATACATCGAGATTCAAATTGGTAGAGAAAGGATCATTATGTTCAATGTAGCCCTCTTCCAATATATATCACTGATTTCAAATTTGTACAGATCTATGGGGTCTTGCCATTTACAGACTACCATTCCATCAAATCAATTTGAGCTTTTTATCCAATTATTTGCACTCTTATTTGTTTCAATCCAACAAATGTTTTGCATGTTTTAAATTGATAAAATGTCATTGTTTTAAACAAATCAAATTTTTCAAAATTTTTGTTTAAACAAAGTGAACATTCACAAGATTGAAAGGATACTCAAGAATATTTCAGCGCTCTCCCGAGGGTGGCATGATTTCCAACAGGTAAGACATTTGTTCATATTCCTGGTTTGGTTGTATCTTCTTTCTTCAGATCTTTGTTGGGGTTGTTCCTCGAACAGAGTTGATTGTTGGGGTTGTTCCCCAGTATAGTTGCAAGCAGAGTGTTGTTGAAGATTTTGTTTTCTCCAGCAGCAGTTTTTACCCAGCATGGGTGTTTTCTTATAGAAGTTTCGGCGGTTGATGGTTTGTCATCTTGGTGCCCCGTCACTTTCTCCAGTGGGTCGTATGCCCCAGACTTTATTTGTCTCCTCAGCAGTCATGAGTATAACTGATTGATTGATATTCTCCTCTGAGTCGCGAGTAGAACTGTTATTGATATCCCCACCAGGGTCGCAAGCAGAGTTGTTATCACTCTTCCCAGTGCAGTTGCCAGCGGATTTGTCTGTTTCCTCAACACGATCGTTGTCTTTTTGAAGACTCGGTAAGTCAGTGGTTTGATACCCGGTACTTTACCCTTTCCCCGGCGAAGTCGTCTGCGGAATTGTTGCTATCTCTCCATCAGAGTGTTTTTCTTCAGTAGAGCAGGATTTATTTTCCTACTCAGTGGTTGTTTGGGTTGACATCCCAGTATTGCAACCATCTTTTCCTCAGCTTAGTCTGCAGAATGTTTGTTGTGGCAGTTTCGCCCGTTGATACTCCTTCAATCCCGGTATGGTCGGATGATGGCTCTAGCCTCCAGTGAACGGATTGATTTCTGACTGTTTGTGATCCCCAGTAGAGTGGCTTATATTGCAGAATCTACTTGTTGTGATCAGTTTGCTATGTATATTCTCCCCGAGTGGAGTGGTTTGTTGCAGAATCTACTTGTTTGATCTGTCCTCCCTCAGTGGGTTTTTCCCCAAGAGAGTAGCCGACAGTTTTCCCCAATAGAGTGGCTTATACAGTTAGATTCTATTGGGATGATATCATTCTCTCTCAGTGGGATGTTCCCCAGCGGAGTTTTGTGGAGTTGCTTCTACAGCAGTTTGCGCTCGTGCAACGCACTTTTTGTTTCTCAGTTGACACTGGGACTCCCCTGCAGTTGCTTTGGGACTTCTCTTGTTCCCCTACAGATTCGTCTTGGTGGCTGCTTTGCCCGTTGTGACTTTCTGTACCCTGATTAGGTTGTCTCCTGATATCTCTAATTCTCTGCTTCTTCAGCAGTACTTGCAGATCTTTGCTTTACAGCATATAGATCTCCGCAGATTGGCACTCCAGCTGGTTTTTCCCCTGGAAGTATAATACCGGACGTTTGGTTCCTGGACCTGTTTGTGTTAGAATTGTCTGTTTTGTCAGCATTCATCAAACATAAATCACGCATATTCATGCATATTCATAAACATTCAGATATTCATGTTGCATTTCTTGCCATGTATCCTTTGTTTGTCGTGTCTCCTGCTGTGGTGATATAGATCTCTTTACAGATCTCCCCAAGCAGATGTCGGGTGTTATAAATCTCTCCATATAGAGTCAGCCCATAAGCAGAAAATGTTGTCTTTCCTTCTGCAGTTCCCCACCGAGATATACCCTCGTGGATGACGGTTTCTTCCGTTTCCTCCCAACACATATATTGGGATGGATGTTCCTATTTGAGTTACATCCTCATTAGGACGTGTCTTGATTCAGTCTGTCTTTTCGGATCATTCCCGAATTGGCTATTTGTCAGATATCTTGTACTTCCCAGTGGGTTGTTCCCCAGCGGAATGTTTTTGGGCCTCTACCCTCATACCGGTAGCTATAAGTCCCATCTTTCCTGGCATTCTTAACAGAATTTGTGGTTATACACCTTTTATTCTCCAGCCAGAGTTTTTGGTCTTCTACCCCGTATTCGGTAGATGTAAACCCTAATTTTGTTGGTTATCTTCATCTAGTTCTTGATGTTGATTTTCCTTTGCTTGGATAAGTTGCTCAGATCAGCACTTATATCCCTAGCAAGTCTTTTGTGGATAATTGCCGTATGCTATCAATTTTATCCCCAGTGGGTCCTTTCACCGTTTGCTAGTGATTTGTTCCCCAGATCATTGGTTGTATACCAACGCATCCCCAGCTAATCCCTGTGGATAATTGCCGGATGCTTGCAATTTATCCTCAGCAGATCGCCTTTCATTTACCCTTTTGTCGGTAATGTCTGTTGCTCCTTTTGATCAGTCATCACTATATACCTATTCTGGTATCCTGATGCCTTTCTTTTCGGATTTTTATCCTATAAACAACCTACAACCCGGTTAAGGATAATTTTCCATGCGAGTATATTATTTACGGTTTGCCGGTAATGAATAGTATATCTCATGCGCTCGTTAGTTGGAATCCTTTGTTGATTTTCCCCAGCTGAGCAAGATTCGTATTCTTTGTAGAATCGAATGTCCATCCTATAAACAAGTCTGCTGTTCTAGCTTTCTTCAGGGTGATGAGTGTCTTGGAACACAAACCAATTCACGATTTCGGATCTTATCCTATAAACAACCTACAACCCGGTTAAGGATAATCTTCCATGCGAGGTTATTATTCACGTTTTGACGGCTATGAATAATATGTCTCATGCACTCTTTGGGTTTGTGTCCCCAGTTGAGTAGGATTCGTATTCCTTGTGGAATCGGATGTCCATCCTATAAACAAGTCTGCTGTTCTAGCTTTCTTCAGGGTGATGAGTGTCTTGGAACACAAACCAATTCACGTCTTCGGATTTTATCCTATAAACAACCTACAACCCGGTTCAGGATAATTTTCCTTTTCGAGTATATTATTCACGGTCTGCCGGTAATGAATAATATGTCTCATGCGCTCTTTGGTCGAACACTTTGTTTGTTTCCCCAACTGAGTAAGATTTGCATTCTTTACAGAATCAAATATCCATCCTATAAACAAGTTTGCTTTCGCTCTCTTCAGGATGATGAGTGTTTTGGAACACACACCAATTCACGCTTTTTTGTCCATCCTTAAACAAGTCTGCTGTTCTAACTTTCTTCAGGGTGATGAGTGTTTTGGAACACACACCAATTCACGTTTTTTTGTCCATCTTTAAACAAGTCTGCTGTTCTAGCTTTCTTCAGGGTGATGAGTGTCTTGGAACACAAACCAATTCACGATTTCGGATCTTATCCTACAAACAACCTACAACCCGGTTCAGGATAACTTTCCATGCGAGTACATTATCTACGTTTTGACGGCTATGAATAATATATCTCATGCACTCTCTTGTCGAACACTTTGTTTGTTTCCCCAACTGAGTAAGATTTGCATTCTTGACAGAATCAAATATCCATCCTATAAACAAGTTTGCTTTCGCTCACTTCAGGATGATGAGTGTTTTGGAACACACACCAATTCACGTCTTTGGTCGGTCACCTGTTACATACCTACAACCCGGTATCCTTGGTGTTCCTTCCTGTTTCTTTGTTACCCTTATACCCGGTAACATCTTATTTTCTTTGGTGCTTCCTCAGTGAAGTTTTCCTTTTACTTCTCCCCCAGGAGTCAGCTTGTGTCTCTCCAATGGATTTATTTTCCTTCGGAATTTTCTTTTCCCCAGTGTGAGTCCTTCACTCCCCAGTGAGTTCTCCAGTCTGTTTTCTGTTATTTCCTAATCAGAGTCGTGTCTTGTTCACGCTGTGTCAGTTTTGTTTATTCCCAACTAGAGTCTTGTCAGAGTCTCTGTTCCTGGTGAGTGTATTACTCCGATGGATCGTCTTTTCTTCTGTGTGAACCATATTCCCTACAGAATTTGTGTCTTTTGCATACATACATTTGCATCATGAGGTCTCTTAGGGACCAAAATTTGTCTCATTACTGTTATTTAAGCCCATTCTACCGCGTCGAGATGAAGATTTCTAAACTTCATTTTTCCGGCTAGAATGACCTTAAATAGGGGCATCTGTAAGACCCCAATTTTGGCCCTAAGATCCCTCATGGCCCATATCCTATCATATCATGGCCTCAAGGATCACTGCATGCCCTAGCTTCCCTCCTAGTGGGTAGGTTGCCTTGTGAGTTGTTTCTTGATCACCAAGCATGCCTTGCATTTGTGTATCTTTGCTTTTCATATGTTTACTAACCAAAAAGTACAAAAATATTGTCAGTTTAACCTTGTTGCTTGCAGTTGAAGCAGTCATCAGCAATTAGGTCAAAATCAGTCACAGTCAGTCAAAGTAATGGATGGTGGCCATTCTTGCAGAATTTGGGCACCATGATCAATAATCAAAGGTTCATATGACTTGTGACATCATTTGGAATCAAGATATCAAGGAATTAGGGTTTGGAATTCATCAGAAGTGCTTCAGTCATCCAAAACCCTAGAAAAGTCAAACTTAGTCAACTGTGGATTTAATCAGTGATTTGATGGATGGAATTGATTTGAAGGAGTTCATTCATGCTTATATAAGCCTCATATATCATGTTAAACCTCATCATGGAAGAATTTGAAGCAGAATCAGAAATTTCCCAAAATAGAAAGTGGACCTGTAATTTCAACTGCCAAAAATGGAAACTTCTTGATCTTAAACTTACATCATGATACAAGCTTCAAATGAATTTTTGCCCAACATGAAAGTTGAAGATCTTGTTCTCCCATTTTCAAAAAGTCCAAGAACTCTCAAATCCCATGTGTGGTTGTCAAGATATGATCAATTCAATTTCAAAAACTTATGAACTTCAAAGAGCCATATCTCATGAACCATAAGGCCAAATTTGGTGGGGTTTTTTCCTACAAACCACATTTTTCCCCCTCTTTCCAAAAATATAAATTTCATCCTCCAAAACCTTGCCAATCAAAATGGCATTTTTGGCCTTGACTTTATTCATTTCAAGTTTGACCCAAAGTTGACTTTTTGATTTATTGATTTTTTCTCACTTTGGCCAATTGGGATGTGTTTAATATGTCATTTGCAAGATGTTCCAAGCCCAAAATTGAGCAGCATTCCATCATACCACTTCCATATGCACCTTTGGCAAAGTTTGCAAATAATGCATTTTGGTTCACTTAAGTAAATCCTTGCTAACACTTCATGAGTAGACAACAAACAGCAAATTGGATGGTCATGTGCAGCCTGTATCAAGCCCAAATCGTGCATGATTTACACCTCCATTTCCTTATGACCAAAAATTAGCAATTTGCATTTTTACTTCATTTAAACTAAACCAGCTTAACATTGGATTAGTAGACCTTAAACAGAAGTATATAAGCTTCATTTCAGCAAAAAGCAACCCTAGAAAGACAGCCTCCAAACACAGAAAAAAACTCTGCTCTCTCATTTTGCATTTTTGCTCGATTGGAATTTTCTGCTCAAAACTTCAAAAGCCTCGAGCATCCTTCATTTCTTTCAACATCTGGACAGCATTTGAGAGCATTTGCAAGCACACACTCCCAGCTGGAAGTCCACCTTCGAGCTCTGTTTTTCCAAGAACCAACAATGGTGAATCGAATTTTGGAAGCTTCCAAGCCTTGCTGAGCTCATTTCCCTCAAGTATCCATCACTCCATAGCATTATCTTCATCTGTTTCGAGCTGCATCCATCAAACAGCCACTGCATCTCATTTTTCTTCAAAATCAAGTAAGATCTCGACCCTCTCTATTTCAAAAATCATGCTATGTTTAGGGTAGATTTCTTGATGCTGATTCCAATGAACCTTGAACCATTGAAAATGATCAACTATGCTGTGAGAAATATGGATTTCATTTTTTATGCTTGAATTTGTTTTCCATCGATTTGCTGTGATGTTGTGGATTTCATGAAAACTATGCTTAGATTATGTATGAGTAATGTCTGGGGATCACATTGCTATGCTCATTTTTTGTTTCTGAGCATTTTGAAATTTCGAGCTCATGAAGGTGATGAAGTTGTTGCTGCTGTTGTGAAAAACCCTAGCTCTGTCCAGAATTTGCATTGAACTGTTTTGGTTTGTCGTGTGATGTTGCATGATGATAGTATTTCTTTGCCATGCTTAATTGTTGATGCTGGTTATGTTGTTGTTCATGACTGATGTTTGAAAACTTACATGAAGATGAACATTGCTGTTAAACCCTAAGTGCAAAACCCTAGCCTTTTTTCCAGAAAACTTGAACACGATTGGCCTCTGTACTGTTCCATTGGGAACTGGCCAATCACAACATTTCGTGGCCCTTGCTTAAACTCTGCGTTTGGATTAATGAAACGCATATTTACCAAATTGCCACGCTGACCACACTTTGACGATTAATTCATGTCCTTTGTTCAGGTTTGCTTCAATTATTCATCAATCTTGCAAAATTCATTTCTCCTTCATTTTAACTCCAAAAATCATGGAATTTTTTGCATAATGTTCACAAGAATGTCTAGTATTTTATTATGATTTTTAATAATTTTTTGTGTGGCTGGATTTTTTATGGTATTAAGTTTCTCAACATGTATGCTTGTTTGATGCCTTTTGCCAATCCTTTTGTGAAATAATCATGATGCATCCTTTGCCCTTGAAATTTTTTGTGGTAAAACTAGACTCATTCACCTTTGCTTCCATGTAAAGTTTGTGCATTTATCATATGTGGTGTGTGAGATATGATTTTCTAAAGTAGGGTGTGACAATTTGTGTCACACCAATGTTATGCCATTTCATGATTTTTGTTCACATGCCTTCTGACCTTCAAATAATGTGAAATTTTGCATGAGCCATCTCTTATATGTCTAGTTGACGTGTGATTTTTCCTGGAATTATTTGAGCCATTTCCTAATTGTTTGTGAATTTTCTTCCCTGCCTAGTCAATTGTTGACTTTGTATGATACATGTTGCCAAATCCTTTGTGAAATTCTCATACCTTATTGTATGATCATGAAATTTCACATGTGCATACTAGACATCTTGAGCTTTGCATTGGTGTTGATCCCATACATTTCTCATCTGTTTTCAATTTGTTATGATTTTTTGAAGTTGACCCATGTTTGTTGACCTTCTTTGTGCATACTTGAAAATGTGTTGACTTCCTGATTTTAATTGACTATCTTCCCATGATCCAATTGAGCTGAAATTTCATATGCATGCTATGTTATGGATTGTGATTGAGTGTGAATTATTTCATGATTTTTGGAATTGATTATGTTTGCTTTTGAGCTTGGTCTTGCTGTTGACCTTTTGTGTGCTCCCTCTTGCCATGTTTTGACTTCTTTGGTCTATAAATTGATAATGATGCATGATATGATTGTGAATCCAATTGTGCTTGCTTCTTAAATGATTGATTTTGATTTTGATTGAATGTGGCTTGCTGTTTTGGATTTCTTATTTGTTTTTGACCCTAGGCTTGCCCTAGTGGTCCTTTGGACTTATGTTGAGTTCATCTGTTTCAGGTTGAGCATAGTGCTTCAAAGAAACCTTGCCAATTTGGTTGAGTTGATTATATATCATGTGCTAACCCTTGTTTTGTAGGTGTGACTCATATAGTTGAGTCTTGTGCTTTGCACATTGGTCCCTCTGTGGTTGACTGTTGTTTATCCATTCCTTTTGTTTTAAACTGTTGAACTGTTTACTAATTGGTTTGACTTTTTCAGGTACTTTAGTTGCTTAAGTTCTTTGAACTTGCTTTGCTTTGCTATTTAGCAATTTGCTTTGAGGTATAATTACTTCTTCTTCATGTAGTCTGGAGACCCGGTCTGTTATTTGACCGGGCAAACTGTCTGAAGTCCTCCTTAAGAGGCAATGCTTGTGTGTGTTTAAAATTGTCCCAAGCAGGAAAAGTCCTTCAAGTAAGGCAATTGGTAGATCAAAGGGATAAGTAGCCTATCCCCTACTATTCAGTGAGTCCTCTCCTTGCTCCCATTACATGGTTGAAGCATTGAGATAAATACCCAAGATCTATAGAGTCAATAATGTGGAGAGAGCTCCATCTTTCTGAGCTCCCACACTTTCTTAAATGTTCTCCCTGATCAGGGATAGAAGCAATGAGGCACACCCCTCATCTCCTTTCATCTGCTTCACCTTAGCCTCTCAATGGCAAGGTTAAGAGCGACATTTACCCTATTACAGTTGGCCTCAGTGCCTAACCCTCTTGTATGAGCCCCCTTGTCTGGCTATAGAGTGTGCTGTTTGATATTGATTGATTGATTGATTGCTTCATATACACATGTTTGCTTTCATGCTTTGTGCACTCATCATCATTAATTGCTCATCAATGCATAATCATCTCATTTGTCTTTGTGACATTATCATTGCTGTTTACCCATTGAGGACAATTGTAAGACCATCCATTGGCCATTGCTCCTATGATATGGAAGTGAGTATAAGACCATCACCTTGGCCACTCATCTTATCTTTACCTGATGCAGTTACTTGATTGTATGTGAGGAAGCAACTGTAAGTCCCTGCAAGTTGGCATTTGCTCTCCTATGATCACATATTGTTTTGTTTGTTTGTATGTGAGGATACAGTTATAAGTCCCTGTAAGTTGGCATCTGTTGTCCTGTGATCATGATTTGATCTGTTGGTTTGTATGTGAGGATACAGTTATAAGTCCCTGTAAGTTGGCATTTGTTTTCCTAGGATCATACTGTGTATGTTAGAGTAAGTCCAGACAGATTGGCATCTAACATCCATGATTTGCTTTCTCTGTTTATGTGAGGTTGCAGTTATAAGTCCCTGTAAGTTGGCATCTGCTTTTCCTGTGATCATAGTTTGTTTTATCTGTTTGTATGTGAGGATCCATTGTAAGTCCCTGTAATGTGGCATTGGATTTCCTATGAGCATCTGTGGAGTTAACCTAAGTCCAGATAGATTGGCAGTTGATTTCCATATTTTCTTTCTTTGTTTGAGGAGATTAGTGTAAGACCATTGAGTGGCATCTGATATCCAGTTTTATTTTAGGAGATTGGTATAAGCCCAGTGATTGGCATCCGACATCCGCTTTTGTTGACTTTCTTCTTTGTTTGTTATTATCCATTGCTTATTCCAAAGGACACACTTGAATCATCCCCTATATGATTTCAAGAAGTGAACCTTCTAAGAAGTTTTACAATCCCATCCCCATCCATTCATCCTCATTATGTCTTAAACCTTTTCACACTTTCCTTTTCAAACTTGACATAAGTATTGTGCAAACATTTTCATGTTTTCTAATTTAAAAACCTGGACCCAAGTCCTTAACTTTTTTTCAAACTTCATTTCATAATACTTCTTTGAATCAATCTTAATCATACTTTGACCCTACTTTCACAATCACAATCAATTAACTTCACTCATTCACTTGTTTTGGCTTTGTCCATTGTTAATCTTTTCATGCATTAGCCATAGGTTTCAATTATCATTGTGGTTGATGTAAATCTTGCCTATCCTTAGTGAGTCGACAGTAAGACTTCCGTACTGAAAACAGGGCTAACCCCTCTAGTACGTCGAAGCTATCCTCGCATGGTGGATGTTGTTTTTGGTCGAGTGTTCTCCCATTGATAATGAAAAGCCTCAGTGCTTGTGTTTAAAACTGAATCCACCAACTTTTGGAAATCTTTTAGCCGAACTACGGCGTTTTGATCCTTACCTTTGATGGAAGGTACGTAGGCAGCGGGTTCATCCGTTCAAACCCAATAATAAAATGTACATTCTTTTCTCATCATCCCAATCATGTTTGCACAATCCTTATGTCATAACAAATAACAATCGTTTACAACAAGTGTGAAAAGGGCTCCCTAGGAGTACCTAGGACGTAGTGGGTGCCTAACACCTTCCCATTGCGTAATTTACCCCTTACCCAGACTCTCTGATCTTTTTATTAGTTTTCTACGTGTAAAACTTCTTAGGCTTTTGTTCGCTTTTTAGCCAGTCCTTTGGATAAATAAAAGTGCGGTGGCGACTCGAAATTTCAATGTATCTCTTGCTTATGATTTAATCGATAGATCATATAGCGACGAATACACCGCTACAACTAACACTAACTATTATTCACTTTGCTTTACTTTAAAGTCATTTACTTTATGTAATTTAATTTCAAGTCTTTCACCATTCATTTAATTTTTTTTATGTTTATGTCATTTTCTCTTTGCTCCTTTGAACCATATATTGTGATTGTATATATTTGTTTGTGTATTTTGTTTGTGTTTGTGGTCTTAGGACCTACAAATACTTAAAAAACAACAAAAACCCTAACAAATGTTTGGTGGACTGTTGGGTTTGTTCTGAGCTTTTGGACTTAGAATTTCGCAATAATCCATATGCAAAAGGGACTTGGCCAATGCCAATATCTCTGTGACTAGGTTATTGTGATTGGAGCTTCCATCTAATGCAAGTACTAGGATACACTTAAATTCATCTGCTACATGGTCTTGATGCAATTGTTATTTTGATCTCATGCCTAATGCTTTATTCTGAGTTAATCAAGGAGTATTTCATCCGATACATGAGAAGACAAAGAAGACTGTTAGCTATGGATTTGCTTGCTTGGATGTGGCCATATTTATTTTATGCCTTGCTATTTATATTGCTAATTTCTTGATGATTATTGCTTGATTCAAAGTCCAAAGGGAAAATGGGTTTTCTATATGACATACATGTCTGTTGGATTTCATCCCATTGGTCAGATCTTTTTAACTCTTAACTTTAAATTTTATGCTTAGGATTAGTCTCTTCATCTTCTCCAACTTCTTAAATTTCAAAATCTCTCCCTTTTTTCAAAAAAAAAATCATTGCTTGTGATTTCAAAATTTAGAGTTTATTACAAATTAGAAACTTTGGCCTTATGCCATTGCATTTTTAAACTCTTTTCTTAATCAAAACTTGTAAGTAAACTTAAAAATATTGACTTAAATTTTCAAAAGATAAAAAGAACTAACACCGATTCAAACTTTTGGGCCCTTTGTGCCTTTTTTAACTTAAATTTTTGATTAAAAGCAATCCATTCTTTTTGAAATTGTTACCACGAACTACGAGGTTTTGATCACTCATTTTTATGTTGGTACGTAGGCACAAGTCCGAAGGTCTTGTCAACACAAAAATATAATTAATGAATTATTTTCTCATCCCCACACTCTATTTGTTTCAAACATCTTTTATTCCAAAAACACATACACACATAAAAAAGGGCTCCCTAGGAGTACCTAGGACACATTGGGTGCTAACACCTTCCCTCTGTGTAACCAACCCCCTTACCTATAATCTCTGGCATTTTATTAGTTTTGATTTGAAAACTTCTTATCTTTGGGTTTTGTTCGTACTTTTCCCTTTTCCTTTGGAAACAATAAAAGCGTGGTGGCGACTCTGGTTTTTTTGACGTTAAGCTTATTCATAACATGATGGTCATGAATTTACCGCTACAGAAATTAAGTGGAGATTCTACTGGGGAGTATTCCTCAGTGGGTTTAGCCTACTTTTATTATGTGTATATAATTATATATTTGATGTTTGTATATTTGTTTGTGTGATATAATCTGCTTGTTATGCTTGGTGATCTCTGAGTGGTGAGATAAGTTTTAACCCGAAGTTGAGTGCAACTAAGATAGGAGAATGGTATAGTCATGTTCAACTTGTGTGGAGTAGCCCTTAACAAGTTGGATTGAGACCCATCTACTTAGTGGAGACCCTTTTGGAGTTAATGATGTCACACAGTTTATTTGTGCTTAGACATTACTTTCTCAGATTTGGGGTCCGAGAAGCTAAGGATCATAGAACATTTAACCCAACTTGGCCTCTTTAGAACATAGTGCGGAGATTGTTTAGGTGTAGACTTGATAACAATTGTTACACGATACTACACTCAGACGAGTTTATCTTGAGAATATTATGGGTTGATGAGTCAATCATCCTAACCTATAATATCCGATAGATGGAATTAAGACTCTAGGAACTTTTTAGAACATGATCTATAGGTTTTTATCCTCAGTACACTCCTTCGGGTTGGTTCTTAACCTGACTCCATGCTCGTGACTCACAAAAAACCCTTTGATTCTTGGTTGATCCAATCAAATCTTGTCAATATCAATGGAACTTGGGTGTTGATAAGGTGAAAACCACAATCCTCCAAAATGGATGATTGATCTTGATGACGACTTGATCCATTCCTTGACCTCTGTTTGTGTTTGCCTTGTGTGTGATCCCTTGTTTATGATTGTTGTATTCATGCATTCATGCGCATCATGACATTCATCACAAAAAAAAAATTTCAAGGAACTAAGGTCTTATTTGCAAATATTTTTAGACATGGATTCTGGACGAAGGAACACTAAGAAGTACCATTTCAGATGTCCTGATTTGAAAGAGCTAAGGAAGTTGTCATCCTTTGTATTACATCCCTTGGACTTCAAGCAATGTCATGAGACGCTTTTATCTGTATTATCTGCTGATGTGGTTGAAGTACTCTTGAGTGTGTTGGTTCAATTTTATGACCCTCTCTATCGATGTTTCACTTTTCCCGATTATCAACTTATGCCTATGTTAGAGGAGTACGCCCATCTCTTGGGAATACCTATTTCTGACAAGGTGCCTTTTAGTGGATTGGAGGAGATTCCTCGATCTTATATCATAGATGAAGCTCTTCATCTGAAGAATTCTGAGATTGAGGCACATTGGGTGAAAAAAGGAGGAATGTTTGGATTGACTTCTGAGTTTCTCATTGGTAAAGCTATTGTCTTTGCTCAAGCCGATAGTATGGACTCTTTTGAAGCCATCTTTGTGTTGCTCATCTATGGTTTGGCTTTGTTCCCTAACATTGACGGTTTTGTTGATGTTAACGCCATTAGAATCTTCTTGATTGGGAATCGTGTACCTACTATGTTGGGTGACATGTACTTCTCTTTGCATTTAAGGAATTCTAAAGGTGGTGGGACTATTGTGTGTTGTGTTCCTCTTCTATACAAGTTGTTTATTTTCCGTTTGCCTTAGACACCTACTTTTTTGGAGAACAAACAATGTCTACGGTGGTGTTAGAGACTCATGTCTATCACTAATGATGATATTGTTTGGTGTGATTATGCATTGAGTAGTGTGGATGTTATTGAGGGTTGTGGTGAATTCTCTAATGTGCCCCTGATTGGTACACAAGGAGGAATCAACTACAACCCTTCTTTGGCTCGTCATCAAATTGGGTTCCCCTTGAGAGACAAACCTAATAACACTCAGTTAGAAGGTCTTTTCTATCAAGAGGGTAAAGATTCCAAACATTTGAAGCAAAGGATGATACATGCTTTACATAATGTGCATAGGAAAGGAAGATCCGAGCTTGGTCCGCGGAACTGTGTAGCTTTGGAAGCTAACACTACTTTGGTGAAGAAGAGAGATTTGGACTTGAAGATGATGTATGCTTTTGAGAGATCTATGTATTTGGTTGTGGATGAGCCATCAACTCTCCCTAACCAAGATGTAGTGGAGTTGGAAGATGCACTCGCCAAGATGAAGTAAGAAAGAGATATGTGGAAAGAGCGGTTCCATGCTTTAAGCCGAAAGCATGAGGAGTTGCAGCTTGAGTCAGAGGACAAGGATGCACTTATTGAACTTCTTGAAGACCAAGCAGTGAAGAGACAGAGAGAACCAGAGGGTCCATCTTCCTCTAGTATGCCTCAGTCTTCCGGTGCTTGGAAGAAGATTGTTGATCAGCTTTTCCTAAAGAAGACTCAGATGAAGACATCCTTTGAGACCGAGATCTGACGCATCCGAAGGAAGTACACACCAACATTCAGATCATATGACACTATTGCTAGGGGATCCTTAGGATGATTAGTTTCCTTTTCTCTTGTAGTTGTATTTTGATTTCTGAAATTGTACTCAGTGTAATCCTTCCAAATTTTATGAATAAAAGAGATTTTTATGGTCAATCAATTTGTTATTATTATTGTTATATGTTTGCAAATAAAACTACATGCTCCTTGAAATTAAATAAACAAAAACACTGCATTTCATGCATCATTTACATAACAGGTTTCTTCTGCCAGATGTCGTATCGGTTATTCTTCTGTGCTTCAGCCAAGCTGACTCACCGATACAACGCTCGTGCCAATCAACCCAGAATCATGGAACATTTGGAATAAGAGAACAGAGAGTTGAAGGATGAGATTGCCCGAATGACTTCCATGATGGAGTCTGTTCTTGGTGCGCAAAATCAGTCTTCACCAACTCCCGCAACTCCTCCCCAGAGGACTGTTATCTCTAAGGTTGCTATCTCGACCATTCCTGTTGCTGCTACTCAATCCAGTCCATCTATGCCTGCTAGATTCCCATGGGGAATGCCACCAAATTTCATGCCTGAAGGGTATGCGCCCACATTTGTTTCTATACCGACATCTAGCCCGGTCATGTCGGTGCCACCTTTAGTTGTTCATACCTTGCCTCGTGTTGAGGACACCATTTACCATTCTGAGCCATCTAAGGGCCTAGATGTTTACGAAAAGATGGATGAAATGAAGGATCAATTCCTTGAGCTGCGCAAGGAGTTGAAAATGTTGAGAGGCAAAGGCATGTTTGGTAAAAGTGTTGCTAAACTTTGCTTAGTGCCAAACGTGAAGATCCCAATGAAGTTTAAAGTCCCAGACTTTGAAAAGTATAAAGAAAACACTTTTCCACTTAGTCACCTTGTTATGTACGCCAGAAAGATGTCAACTCACACTGATAATGATTAGTTGTTGATTCACTACTTTCAAGATAGTTTGACTGGTGCTGCGCCGAGATGGTATATGGGGTTAGACAGTGCAAGTGTTCGTACTTTCAACGATTTGGGTGAAGCTTTTGTGAAGCAGTACAAATATAATGTGGATATGGTGCCTAATAGAGACCAGCTGAGGTCTATGTCTCAGAAGGATAAAGAGACATTTAAAGAGTATGCTCAAAGATGGAGGGACTTGATGCTCAGATTAATCCTCCATTAGAATAGAAGGAGATGACGAAGATTTTCCTGAAGACCCTGAGTCCGTTTTATTACGAATGAATGATTGCTAGTTCCCCTAGTGACTTTACCAAAATGGTAAATATGGGGATGAGGTTAGAAGAAGGAATCCATGGAAGAAGCGTCGTCCAGTAAGAAGTATGGAAGTGTTTTTTCCAAAAGGAAGGAAGGGGAGACCAATTCAGTATCTATAGCGAGATAGAGAAGGCCTCATGTCAGAAGGAATCCTCAACCGCGTCAGGCTCAACATCAAGTTTCATCAGTAATTCCTGTGTTTTCCAACAACGCCAATAATCAATCAGTTCCAATTCAACAAGAACATCAACAACGTCAACAACAACCGCAACAAAAAAGCAACTACAACAACAACAACAATAGCCAGCAAAGTTTTGAGAGGAATAGGGTCTCCTTTGACCCTATTCCTATGACATATACAGAATTGTATCCAACTTTGGTTCTCAAGAACCTACTTCAACCAAGGAATCCACCTCAAATTCCCGAGCCACTTCCTTGGTGGTTCAAACCTGAACTCCGTTGTGCCTTTCACCAGGGAGCCCTTGACCACGACATTGAGAATTGCTACCCGCTGAAATATGAAGTACAAAAGCTCGTGAAAAGCGGAATGTGTCCTTTGAGGACCGTGCGCCTAATGTGAAAGGCAATTTGTTGCCTGGTCATGGTAATGCCTCTGTCAATATGGTGGATGGTTGTCCAGGAAATTTCCGAGTCTTTGATGTACGACATATCCGTAGGTCCTTGGTGGAGATGCATAGTAATTTGTTTTTGATAAGTGATTGTGAGCATGACCATGATGGTTGTGCAATCTGTATTGTGAATCCCTGTGGGTGTATGATCGTCAAGAGGGATATCCAGAAGTTGATGGACGAGAATGTGATCCAGATTCGACGGTCAAGGGATATAGATGATGTCAATGTGATTGTTCTAGTGTTTAAGACCCCTGAGAGGGTAGTAATTCAATATAATAGCAGCAACGACAACAATGTTAACAGATCCGTATCGTTGTTGATTATACGATTAACGGGCCCCGTCCCGTATGCATCTGATACAGCTGTGCCTTATCAGTATAATGCCAGAATGGTGGAGAATGGTCAAGAGGTTCCTCTACCAGTTGTAGATTTTGTGGTGAATATAGCTGATATATCAAAGGTGACCCGTAGTGGTCGTGTGTTTCGTCTGGTATTTCCAAAGGAGGTAGAGGATGTTTTAGCCAGTAAGAAAGTAGATGTGCCTATAATGAACCCAGTTAGTGCTCCAGTGTGTAAGTCTGGTGAATCCAGCAAACTGAAGACTAATGATGATGATGAGGTATTGAGATTAATTAAGAAGAGTGAGTTTAATGTGGTGGAGAAACTGCTCCAAACTCCGTCAAAGATTTCAGTGATGTCTCTGCTAATGAATTTTGAAGCACACAGAGAAGCATTACAAAAAGTACTAGAGCAAGCCTATGTTGAACACGATGTTACCGTGGATAAGTTTGACCACATTGTTGCTAACATCACTTCTTGCAATAATCTGAGCTTTTTTCATAAAGAGCTTACTGAGGAAGGTAGGAAATCACAATTTGGCACTACATATTTCTATGAATTGCAAGGAGGATGCACTATCCAGTGTGTTGGTTGACACTGGTTCTTCTTTGAACGTACTCCCGAAGTCAACTCTTTCCAGACTCTCCTATCAGAGCGCTCCTATGAGGTATAGGGGCGTGATTATCAAAGCGTTCGATGGTTCTCGTAAAACTGTCATTAGTGAAGTGGACCTTCCAATCAAGATAGGTCCGAGTGATTTCTAGATTAATTTTCAAGTAATGTACATCCGCCCGACCTATATCTATTTATTGGGAAGGCCATGGATTCATGAGGCCGGAGCTGTGACATCTACTCTACACCAGAAGTTGAAATTTGTGAAGAACGGCAAGCTTGTCCTTTTCGGTGGAGAGAACACGCTCTTAGTAATCCATTTGTCATCCTTTTCATATGTTGAAGCTGAGGAGGAGGTTGGAACTCCACTCCAAGCTTTGTCTATTGCTGAAGTGAAGAAAGTTGGGGCACCCATGTCGTCTTTCAAGGATGCTCAGAAAGCTATTGAGACAGGTAGCACTGATCAGTGGGGTCGCATGGTAGAGATTACTGAGAATAAGAATAGGGTCGGGTTGGGTTTTCAACTAGGGTTGTTCAACATCAAAGCTGAAGATGTGAAACGAAGTTTTCGCAGTGCAGGGTTCATTCATGGTAATGATCAACACTCAACTACTTTGATCGAGGATGATGAAGGTGAAGCTTGCGTCAACTTTGTGACGCATGGCCAGACTTGCAACAATTGTGTTGCTGTTGATATTCCTGTTATTGTTCATCGCTCTAAGTAATTTGTTTTTCATTTTAAGAATAATCTTTCTCCTATGCCTAAGGGAGAAATGAACATTGTTAGGCTTTTCAATTATCATCAATAAAATGAAATTTTATTCATCCACATCTATGATGTTTTATTTTTACTTTTTTCTTTTCTGAAAATGGTAATCACAAAAAAACATAAATAAATAATAATTGTCCATCTATATAATATTTGGTCAAAATATCAAATCATTATGCAGGTTGGTTCCCAAACCCATCGAATACAATGATCCTACTCCCTCTTCAAACTTTGATTTCCCTATTTTTGAGGATGAGGAAGAGACTGATGAATTGTCTCGTCTACTTAAGCATAAGGAAAAAGCCATTCAGTCGTTTGAAGAGAAGATTGAGTTAGTCAACTTGGGTTTCGAAGATGATCTGAAGGAAGTCAAGATGGGGTCTCCACTATGTCCAGAGGCTAAGAAGGGGTTGATTGATCTTCTTCGAGAGCATTCAGATGTTACTTCTTGGTCCTATCAAGACATGCCTGGGTTAGATTATGAGATTGTGGAGCATAGATTGTCGTTGAAGCCAGAATGCCCTCCGGTCAAGCAGAAGTTGAGGTGAACTCATCCTAATATGGCAGTGAAAATCAAAGAGGAAGTGCAGAAACAAATTGATGCTAGGTTTCTTATTACCGCTGAGTATCCGCAGTGGGTGGTCAAGATTGTCCCTGTTCCTAAGAAGGATGGAAAAGCCCGTATGTGTGTTTATTATAGATATTTAGACAAAGCTAGTCCGAAAGAGGATTTCCCTCTACCACACATTGACATGTTGGTAGACTATACAGCTAAATTCAAAGTCTTTTCATTTATGGATGGATTTTCCGGCTATAATCAAATCAAAATGGCACCCGAAGATATGGAGAAGACCATATTCATTACACCTTGGGGAACGTTCTATTATAGAGTGATGCCTTTCGGTTTGAAGAATGCTGGTGTAACATACCAGAGAGCTATGACCACTCTTTTTCATGATATGATGCATAAAGAGATTTAAGTATATGTTGATGATATGATTGTTAAATCAAGTGACGAAGAAGAGCATGTTGAGCATTTTTTGAAGTTTTTCCAGCGTTTGAGGAAGTACAAAGTCCGCTTAAATCCCAATAAGTGCATGTTTGGTGTTCGTTCTGGTAAGTTGTTGGGCTTTAGTGTCAGTAAGAAGGGTATTGAAGTTGATCCTACGAAGGTCAAAGCAATACAAGAAATGCCTGCGCACAAAACTGAGAAGGAAGTCAGAAGTTTTCTCGGCCGCTTTAATTATATCTCATATGACTGCCACGTGTGTGCCTATATTCAAGCTTCTTCGGAAATATCAGTCTCGTGATTGGACCGGAGATTTCCAGAAAGCTTTTGACAGTATCAAAGTGTATCTGCTTGAGCCTCCCATTCTGTCTCCGCCTGTTGAAGGAAGACCATTGATCATATATTTGACTGTGCTTGACTGGAGTATGGGTTGTGTTCTTGGTCAGCAAGACGAAACTGGAAAGAAAGAATATGAAATTTACTACCTCATTAAGAAATTCACCGACTGTGAGACTCGGTATTTTATGCTAGAAAACACTTGTTGAGCATTGGCTTGGGCTACTAAGCGTCTGCGCCAGTATATGTTAAATCATACTACTTGGTTGATATCCAAAATGGATCCAATCAAGTATATTTTTGAGAAGCCTGCTTTAACTGGGAGGATTGCCCATTGGCAGATGTTGTTATCCGAGTATGATATCGAATGCCGATCTCAAAAAGCTATTAAGGGTAGTATCTTGGTTGACCATTTGGCTCACCAACCGATTGAAGACTATCAGTAGTGCAATATGATTTTCCTGATGAAGAGATCTTTTACCTGATGATGAAAGGTTGTGATGAACCATTGCTTGAAGAAGGGCCAGAGCCTGACTCTCGTTGGGGTATGGTATTCGAAGTTGTTAATCAATATGGTAATCGCATTAGGGAAGTGATTATTACTCGTCAAGGCACTCATTTTCCGTTCATAGCTAGATTAACTTTCAAGTGTACAAATAACATGGCTTAGTATGAAGCTTGCATTACTGGGCTTGAATAAGCCATCGATCTTAGAATCAAATATCTTGACGTCTATGGAGATTCATCTTTGGTTATGAATCAAATCAAAGGTGAATGGGAGACGAATCAACCCGGTTTGATACCATATATAGATTATGCAAGGAGGATTTCAAATTTCTTTACAAAGGTTGAGTTTCATAATATCCCTCGAGATGAAAACCGGATGGAATATGCTTTTGCAATGTTGGTGTAAGACCCCAATTTTGACCCTAAGATCCCTCATATAATTCCATCATAAACATTAGCATTGGGATCATATCTTGGCATCCTCCTTACCCCTCTTTCACTGGGTTTATTTTGGGAGAGATCACCAAGCACTTTGTGATTGTATCATACTTTTATTTTATCATTTCACTAACCAAAATACCAAAAATATGTCTTTGCATTTGTCTAACTCTTTTATAGGAAGGGCATGATTCCATTGATTCATCAAGTTCACATCTAGGGTTTGAGACCCTCATGAACGAAGAGCACAACCAAGGATTGATTCAAGGATGGTTATGAGCATCATATATGAGTCCCAGTCATCTCTACATGTTATATTGATCAAGTTTTCTTCAAGAGTTTGAGGGTGATTTTCCTTGGAAACCCTAGTTTGACTCGGTATCTTGAGTAACTTCTCCAACAAGCTATCTCGCCAATTAATCAAATTTCTCAAGGGACACTTCAAATTTCGTCATCTTATGCATATATGATCTACCATGAGCCAAGAAATTCAAGAGAATTGGAAGTTAGCAAGTTGGTTGATGGTGGTTGGCCAGATGAATTCATCTAATGAAAACTGGGTCTCCCTATACCCTATCTCCTATAATTTTCACCATATGGAAATTATTCCCAAATAAAACTTACTCTATTTGACATTACAAACAACTTTCATGTTGAGTCCTAGAGCTAGTTTTGCTTGGAAAATCATTTTCTATGTTGAAACATTATAGGTCATTTTGTCTAAACCCTAATTTGAAAGTCAACTTCCCAAGGCCATAACTTGCTCAATTTTTATGAGATGAAGTATTTCCAAGTTTCACAATCAAATTCAATGTGTCTACCTCATCTTTTATGTTTGGAGTGGGAGCTAATTCAACTTTTTTGAGCATGTGATATAAGGTTACATTATAGGTCACTTTTGACCTATACCATTGACGAAGTGATTTTTCCAAACTTCAAAAATGCATAACTCTATCATTTTAAATCCAAATGACCTGAAATTGGGGACCATTTTGAAGAAATTTCAGAGGGATACAACTTTTATGAATACACTTTTCTCATTTGAAGCTCATATAAAAAGTTAAGCAAGGTGGAATATTGAGACATATGGCATGACACTTAGAAAATTTTGATATCTCAAAAATTTCCAAACTTCAACCTCAAATTTCTCCAAGTTCCAAGCTCCAAATTAAAAAGTGTTGAACATGAAAGTTGTTCCTCTTGAGCTCACCTTTCAAAAGAGCTCAAATCCATTCATTTTGCACAAGGAATGCGTAGGCGGCACATGGCATGAACATGGTGACATCACTTGGCAAGGATCAAACTTCAAATCCAAATGCACACTTGCCTTGCAATCCAAGCTGAATTCAGACTATCCAGCATTCATTTGTGGAATTATGGCAATGATTTTATGGGCCTATGCGCGCCCATGCACCCATGCAGCATCCATGACCAAATTTGGAAAGTGATTTCAAGTGTGCAAATATCAATGATTTCAGCTATAAATAGAGCCTCAATTACTCAGAATTTCACACACATTCGCACTAGCTTGGATCCTCAATCTCTAACCCTCACATTGCAAAGGATAGACTTGAGAAATTCATTTGAATTTGAGGTTGAATTTCCACTATTTTGAAATTCAAATCTCCAAGAATCCATAACCTTGTAAGCATCCAATCCTTCTTCTGCAAGCAAGTGGAGTGAGATCAAGCACAAGCAAGATCAAGATTAGTTGAAACCAGACCTCCATTGAAGGTATTTTCCAGAAATTTTGAACTCTTCGATTCTCTCAAATTCTTGCTCAATTCTGTGGTTCTTTGGTTGTCCGAATTCCTACCAATGTAGGTAAGAAGATTGAGTTGCTTTGAGGCCAAATCAAAGCAACTCAGTTCATGTACCTCAAATTTCACTCCAATTATCTCTTAATATACTTGGAGTTACAGTGAATTTAGGCCAAATTCGAGCTTAGTGCCATTTTTACTTTAAAATCATGTCCTTGTTTTTAATTTTGGTGATGGTTGATGGTGGACCAGTCTGGTGAGGTCCACCGGAGAAGAAGACCGGAGCTACAACTCCGGCCATACGCTGGCATGTCTCACAGCCATAGGATGCATGTATTTTGTTTTAATCTCGTGCGTCCCTTTTAAATACCAATGTTGTGGTGCACTGACTCAGGTGCATGGTGGAACACATGTTTCTGGCCACTTGACCTGCCACCACAATTAATGAGGGAGATCAAGTGGTCCACGTTTTTTCTGATATTTTAATTTTCATTTTAATTGCATTATTTTCAATAAATCATATTAAATTCAATATTGATCTAAAAAATATGGGACTTTCACCAAATAAATTCAAATATTTTTCTCTTTCATATTCTGAATTAAAATTATTTTTTGGATCATTATTAATATTTTTCATGAATTAATTAATTTTACATTTGTTTTTAATTGTTTAAAAATATTTTTAAATGTCAAAAAATTATGAAATTTTTTCTCCAAAATCCTTTGACCTTGTTTGACCAATGATAAATATCATGCCTATTTCTTTGGTGTTTTGATGAGATTTTAGGAATTGGACAAACCATATTTAATTTAATTGCACTATTTTAGTATTTTTAATTTGAATAAATTCCAAATAAATTTGTTTATCAATTGTGATGACTGGTTTATGTTTAACTCTTATTGTTGGGCCTTGGTCAAGGTTGATTTGACTTTGTCAAATTAATATCATTGGATTGAGGGGGTTGATGGAATGTACATTCCATCTCCCAAAATGAATGGATGATATTAATTTTGTAAAGGTCCTCCTTTGACCAATTTGTGTTTTGATCCATTCCCCTCCCACTTCATCTTATTCCAATTCTTCATTCATTCATTACATTTGGCCTATGACATCTCAAAGTCCTAATGCTAGTTGATTGAAAAATTGACATGAGTATGGATGAGATTATGCCACACCTTTTGCATATTCTTTTTGTGTGTGGTATGTTTCATGAGCATAGTCCATTATACTATGTCTCTAACATGCATTAACACCAAAATTCTATTACCCGACCTCAAATAGTTGTGACTTCTACACAAGTCCAATTATGATTGGTTAACATAGCGCTAAATTTGTAACATAAAAGGCATAAGCATTCTAGTTAGTGGGATTGTAAGTCTCCCCTCTTTCATGGTATTGTATGGAAAATTGGCCTTCTTTCCTTCCTTTGGAAGATGTTTTGGTTCAAGGATTCATGCTTGTGATAAGTGGGTTGAGTGTTCTCCAAAGAATGTCTTGAAATGAAAAGCAAAAGAAAAACAATATCAACTTCTAACCTATTAACTACTAAATTTTAATTTCAAGCCTTTACTTTAATGCAATTTATTTTTAGAACTTTATTTTCATTTTCCATTATTCATATCATTCTAATTGTTTATGTTAATGCAATTTTCACTTTGTCCATTTGGACCATATTGTGTGATATATTTTGTTTGTGTATACTTTGCTTGTTTTTGTGGTCTTTGACCACTAATATACATAATAATAACAAAATCCCTAAAAGACTTTTGTGTGGACTGTTGGCTTGATCTTGGACAAATGGACTTAGAATCTAGGCAACCTGCTTATGCTAAAGGACTTGGCCAATGCCAACTTGTTGAAGAATCAAGTGCTTGCAATTTTAAATTCATCTGATACATCTTTGAAGACCTCTCTAAGATTCATCTACAACATGATCATTGTGAAACTGTTATTTTGAACTTGTGACTTGTGGAATTCATCTCTTACATGGGCTATTTTGGATAAGATCATGGAATGGATAAGCTTGGATGAGGCCATCTTTATTTGATGCATTTCTACCCATTTGGTCAGATCTTTTCAACTCTAGACTTTTAATTTTGTGCATAGGATAGTCTCTTCATCTTCTCCCCATTTCTTTAATTTCAAAATCTCTCCCTCCATTTTGCAAAATATTCTTTGTGTGAACTACTTTTGTTCTAAACTTAGACTACTTCTGCAAAAGATAGAAACTTTGGCCTTATGCCATTGTATTTTCAAACTTCTTTTCTTAAATCAAACTTGTAAATAGACTTAACTATATTTGACTTAAACTTTCAAAAAGCCAAAAAGAATTAAGTCATTCAAACCATTTTTAGGCCTTTGTGCCTTTCAAACTTTATTTTTGTTAAAATTAATGCATTAACTTTGAAATTTGTATCACAAACTACGAGGTTTTTATCCCTCATTTTTATGTTGGTACTTAGTCACAAGACCGAAGGTCTTGTCAAACACAAAAATATAATTAATGAATTCTTTTCTCATCCCCCCATTCTATTTGTTTGTAAACATCACTTTATACCAAGTACATACGCACACAAAAAGGGCTCCCTAGGTGTACCTAGGACACTTTGGGTGCTAACACCTTCCGTCTGTTTAACATACCCCCTTCCCTGTGATCTCTAACTTTTTATTAGTTTTGATTTGAAAACTTCTTACTTTTTGGTTTTGTTCGTACTTTTTCCCTTTTCCCTTGGAAACAATAAAAGCGTGATGGCGACTCTTGTTATTTGATCTCTAGCTTGTCAATAGCTGGACGATCATGAATTTCACGCTACAGAAATTAAGTGGCGACTCTGCTGGGGAGTAGTCTCCAGTGGGTTTAGCCTAAATTTTGGGGGAATATATTTGTATATATGTGATGTTTGTATATATGTATGTGTGATATAATATGCTTGTTGTGCTTGGTGATCTCCGAGTGGTGAGAAAAGTTCTAACCCGAACTTGAGTGCAATTAAGATAGGAGGATGGTATAGTCATGTTCGACTTGTGTGGAGTAGTCCTTAAGATGTTGGCTTGAGATCCATCTGCTCAGTGAAGACTCCTTTGGATTTGGAAATGTCACACAAGTATTTGTGGTTAGGCATTACTATTTCTAATTGGGTCTGAGAAGCTGAGGACCTTAGAACATTTAACCCATCTTGGCCTATTTAGGACGTAGTGCGGAAACTGTTCAAGTGTAGACTTGATAACAGTTGTTACGCGATATTACACTCATACGAGTTTCTCTTGAGAATATTATGGGTCGATGAGTCAGTCATCTTAACCTCTAATATCTGATAGATGGAATTAAGACTCTGGGAACTTTTTAGAACATGATCTACATGTTTTTATCCTTAGTTCACTCCTTTGGGATGGTTCTTACCCAGACTCCATGCTCGTGACTTGCTACAAACCCTTGATTCTTGGTTGATCCAATCAAGTCTTGTCAATATCAATGGAACTTGGGTGTTGATAAGGTGTAAACAATAATCCACCAAAATGGATGATTGATCTTGAAAATGACTTGATTCATCCCTTGACCTTTGTTTGCCTTGTGTATGATCCCTTATTTGTGATTGTTGCATTCATGCATTCATGCGCATCATAACATTCATCACACAAAAATTTCAAGGAACTAAGGTATCATTTGAAATTTTTTTCAGACCATGGATTGTGGACGAAGGAACACTAAGAAGTACAGTTTCAGATGTCCCAACTTGAAAGAGTTAAGGAATCTAGCATCTTTTATATTAGATCCCTTGGACTTCAAACAACTTCATGGGAAGCTTCTGTCTATCTTGTCTGCTGACGTGGTTGAAGAACTATTAAGTGTGCTAGTGCAGTTCTATGATCCTCTCTACCATTGTTTCACTTTCCAAGATTTTCAGCTCGTCCCTACCTTGGAGGAGTATTCTCATCTTTTAGGGATACATGTTTCTAGTAGAGTGTCTTTTAGTTGATTGGAAGAGATTCCCCGATCTAGTATTATTGCTGAAGTTCTTCACTTGAAGAAGTCTGAGATAGAGGCTCATTGGGTGAAGAAGGGAAGATTATTTGGGTTGCCATCTGTTTTCCTCATCAAGGAAGCTACTACTTTTGCTCAAGCTGGTAGTATGGACGCCTTTGAAGTTATCTTTGTGTTGCTCATTTATGGATTAGCTTTGTTCCCTAACATTAACGGTTTTGTTGATGTTAATGCCATTAGAATTTTCTTGATTGGAAATCATGTGCCTACTTTGTTGGGTGATATGTATTTCTCTTTGCATCTAAGCAATTCTAAGGATGGTGGAACGATTGTTTGTTGAATTCCTCTTCTGTACAAGTGGTTTATTTCGCACTTGCCTCAGACACCTGCTTTTGTGGAGAACAAACAATGTCTAAGGTGGTCTTAAAGACTTATGTCTCTCACTAATGATGATATAGTTTGGTATGATCCGTCCTTGAGCAGTTTGGAGATTATTGATAGTTGTGGTGAATTCTCTAATGTGCCTCTCATTGGTACACATGGAGGAATTAACTACAACCCTGCTTTGGCTCGTCGTCAACTTGGGTTCCCCTTGAGAGACAAACCTAATAACATGTTGTTAGAAGGTCTTTTCTATAAAGAGGGTAAAGATCCCCAACATTTGAAGCAGAAGATTGTGCATGCTTGGCATAATGTGCATAGGAAAGGAAGATCTTAGCTTGGTCCGCGCAATTGTGTAGCTTTGGAAGCTTACACTCTTTGGGTGAAGAAGAAAGCTACGGAGTTGAAGATTCCTTATGCTTACGAAAGACCTATGTCTATGGTTGTGGTTGAGCCATTAAGTCTTCCTAACCAAGATGTAGAGGAGTTGGAAGACGCGCTCGCCAAGATGAAGCAAGAGAAGGATATGTGGGAAGAGCATTTCCGTGCTTTTAGCAAGAAGCATGAAGAGTTGCAGTAGGAGTCTAAGGACAAAGATGAACTTATCAAGCTACTCGAGGACCGAGTGACGAAGAGACAGAGAGAGCTAGAGGTTTCATCTTCTAGCATGCCCCAGCCTTCCGTTGCTTGGAAGAAGATTGTTGACCAGCTTGTCCTCGAGAAGACTCAGATGAAGGCTTCTTTTGAGACCGAGATCTGTCGCATTCGAAGGAAGTACGTGCCTATAGCCAGATCTTCTGACATTGTTGTTAGGGATCCTTAGGATGACTAGTCTCATTTTCTCTTGTATTTTTCATTTGGTTTATGAAATTGTACTCAGTGTAATCCTTCCAATTTATATAAATAAAATGAGATTTTTTGGTCATATCAAATTGTTGCAATTGCCATTTAAATATTGTATATTCGCAAAATATATAGTAAGCTCCTTGAAAATAAAAATAATCAAGCATTGCATTTCATGCATCATTTGCATAAGCAGGTTTTCACCAGATGTCTGATTGGTGTTTCTTCTGTGCTTTAGCCAAGCTGACTCACCGGTACAAGACCCGAGCCACTCATCAGAAAATCATGGAACATTTAGAGCAAGAGAACAAATAGGTGAAGGACGAGATCTCCCGTCTAACTGCCATGATGGAGTTTGTTCTTGCTGCTCAGAATCAAGCTTCTCCAACACCTGCAATTCCTCCCACAAGGATTGTTACTTCAGAGGTGACTACCTCTACCATGCTTGTTGCTACCGCCCACTTCGCGCTGAATATGCCTGTCGGATTCCCGTGGGGAATGCCGCCCAACTTTGTGCCCGAAGGCTTTGCGCTTACATTTTCTTCCATGCCGGTATCTAGCCCGGTCATGTTCGTACCACCTCCCGTTGTGCACACGTTACCCCGCGTAGAGGATACCATCTATCAGTCTGGGCCGTCTGAGGGTCTAGATGTTTATGAGAAGATGGACTAGATGAAAGATCAGTTTGTTGAGCTGCGCAAGGAATTGAAGACGCTGAGAGGTAAAAATTTGTTTGGGAAGAGTGTTGTCGAGCTGTGCTTGGTGCCCAATGTCAAAATCCCGGTGAAGTTCAAAGTTCCTGACTTTGAAAAGTATAAGGATAACTCTTGTCCGCTCAGTCATCTTGTGATGTATGCCCGCAAGATGTCTACTCAGACCGAAGATGATCAACTGCTTATTCACTACTTCCAAGATAGTCTAACTGGTGCTGCACTCCGTTGGTACACGGGGTTGGATAGTGCAAGCATTCACACTTTCAACGACTTGGGAGAGGCTTTTGTGAAGCAATACAAGTATAATATGGATATGGCGCCGGATAAAGATCAGTTGAGGTCTATGTCTCAGAAGGACAAAGAGACATTTAAAGAATACGCGCAAAGATGGAGGGAGTTGGCTGCCCAGATCACTCCTCCTTTGGAGGAGAAAGAGATGACGAAGATCTTCTTGGAAACTCTAAATTCATTTTATTATGAACGCATGATCGCTAGTGCCCCCAGTGATTTTACCGAAATGGTAAATATGGGGATGAGACTTGAGGAAGGAGTCCGTGAAGGACGATTGTCAAGAGATGAAGCGTTAACAAGCAAGAGGTATGGTAGTAGTTTCAGTAAGAAGAAGGATAATGAGACCAACACAGTAATCAGTGGGACGCAGAGGAGGCCTCAGATCAGAAGAAATCCACCACCATGTCAACATCATCATCATCAAGTGTCATCAGTAATTCCGGTATTTTCTAATCAACAAGCAATACCAATTTAACAACAACAACAACATAAACGACAACAACAACGGCAACAAAGACCGAACACCTATAACAACACAATACCAACAACAATCATCATCAGTAGAACTTTGAGAGGAAGAAGGTCTCTTTTGATCCGATTCATATGTCATATGCAGAGCTGTATCCCTCATTAGTTCTCAAGAACTTAATTCAACCGAGGATCCCATCGCAGATCCCAGAACCACTTCCCTGGTGGTATAAACCTCAGCTACGTTGTGCTTTTCATCAAGGAGCACCCGGACATGATATTGAAAAATGCTATCCATTGAAGTATGAGGTTCAAAAACTTATGAAGAGTGGTATGTTTTCCTTTGAGGACCGCGCGCCAAATGTGAAAGCAAACCCTTTACCCGCTCATGGGAACTCTTCAGTGAATATGGTGGACGACTGTCCTGAAGAATTCAAAGTTTTTGATGTCCGGTTTATCCGAAGATCTTTGGTGCAGATGCATAAGGATATATGTATGGTGAGTGACTGTGAGCACGACCATGATGATTTTGTTGTTTGTAGTGTGAACCCAAGAGGGTGTGATGTAGTGAAAAGGGATATCCACCGTCTGATGGATGAAGGCATGATCCAGATTGTTCAATTTCGTCAAGTAGATGACAACGTTAATGTCATAGTGCCGGTTTTCAAGCAACAAGAGTGGTTGGTAATTCAATATGATAGTAGCAACAATAATAATGTTACTCAAAGATCAGTATCGCCATTGGTAATACGGTTAGCAGTCCCAGTCCCGTATTCATCTGATAAGGTTGTACCATACCAGTACAATGCTACAATGATAAAGAATGGTCAAGAGGTCCCGTTACCTATGACTAGTTCAATAGTGAGCATTGCTGATGTGACGAAGGTGACCCGCAGTGGTCGAGTGTTTGGGCCGGTGTTCCCAGAAAACAAAGAGGAAACAATTGTTGGTAAGAACGTGGAGGTGCCTAATATAGATCCAGTTGGCTGTTCAAAAGATAAGTCTGGTGAATCCAGTAACGTGAAAGCCAATGATGATGATGAGGTACTCCGATTAATAAAGAGGAGCGAATTTAATGTGGTTGAGCAGTTGCTCCAGACTCCCTCAAAAATCTCAGTGTTGTCTCTGCTGATGAATTCTGAAGCGCATAGAGAAGCACTGCAGAGAGTCCTTGAACAAGCATACGTAGAGCATGATGTTATTGTGGATCGGTTTGATCACATCGTGGCTCACATCACTTCATGCAATAATTTGAGCTTATGTGATGAAGAACTTCCTGAGGAGGGAAGAAATCATAACTTGGCTTTGCATATTTTAATGAATTGTAGGGAAGATGCGTTGTCAAATGTGCTTGTTGACACCAGTTCGTCACTGAATGTGCTTCCGAAGTTAACTTTGTCAAAGCGATCTTACCAAGGAGCGCCTATGAGGTATAACGCTGTAATCGTCAAAGCCTTTGATGGTTCGCGCAAGACAGTAATTGGTGAAGTGGACCTTCCAGTCAAGATAGGTCCGAGTGATTTTCATATTACTTTTCAAGTAATGGATATCCACCCGGCCTACAACTATTTATTGGGAAGGCCATGGATTCATGAGGCAGGGGTTGTTACCTCCACTCTACATCAGAAATTGAAATATGTCAAGAATGGCAAGCTTGTAATTATTGGAGGAAAGAAGGTGTTGTTGGTTAGCCATCTGTCATCTTTCTCATATGTAGAAGCTAAGGATGAGGTTGGAACTCCATCCCAAGCCTTATCTTTGGATGTTGAGAAGAGAGTCAGGGCACCTATGTCCTCGTTGAAATATGCTCATAAGATTGTGGTAGAAGGTAGTGTTGATCAGTGAGGGCGCATGGTAGAGGTCTCCGACAACAAAGGCAGCATCGGTTTGGGGTTCTAGAAAGGTTCCTCAACTGCTAGATCTGAAGATATACAACTTAGCTTCCGTAGAGGAGGATTCATTCATGACAATGAACAACACTTAGTTGTTGTGCTAGAGGATAGCGAAGAGGAAGACTGCACCAATTTTGTAACGCACGGAAAGACATGCAACAATTGGACTGCTGTTGATATTCCTGTTATTTTGCATCGATCTAAGTAATTGCTTTTATATTTTAAAATCTATCTCCTATGCCTAAGGGAGAAGTGAACATTATTTGGGCATTTTAAACTCATCATTAATAAAATTAATTCTATTCATCCACATCTTTGATGTTTATTTTTACTTTTTGCTTTATTCTGAAAATGGTAATCACAAAAAAAAAAACATAAATAAACAATATACTTGTCCATCTCTATAATATTTGGTCACAAATTCACTTCTCTAAAATCAAAATATCAAATCATTATGCAGGTTGGTTCCTAACCCCATTCAATACAATGATCCTTCTCCTTCTCCAAATTTTGAATTACCTGTGTTTGAGGCCGAGGAGCAAAGTGATATAGAAGTGATTGATGAATTATCTCGTCTTCTTGAGCAAGATGAAAAGATTATTCAGCCGTTTGAAGAGCAGATTGAGCTAGTCAACTTGGGTTCCGAAGATGATGTGAAGGAAGTCAAGATTGGGTCTCGACTGTGTCCAAATGCTAAGAAAGGGTTTATTGATCTTCTTCGAGAGTATTCAGATGTGTTTGCTTGGCCCTATCAAGACATTCCTGGTTTGGATTCTAAGATTGTGGAGCATAGATTGTCGTTGAAGCCAGACTGCCCGCCAGTCAAGCAAAAGTTGAGAAGAACGCATCCTAATATGGGTGTGAAGATCAAAGAGGAAGTGCAAAAGCAGATTAATGTCGGTTTCCTTGTGACCACTGAGTATCCGCAATGGGTTGCCAATATTGTGCCTGTGACGAAGAAAGATAGAAAAGTCCTCATGTGTGTCGATTATAGAGATTTGAATAAAGCCAGTCCAAAAGATGATTTCCCTTTGCCACACATTGATATGTTGGTTGAAAATACTACTAAATTCAAAGTCTTTTCGTTTATGGATGGACTTTCCAGGTATAATCAGATCAAGATGGCACCCGAAGATATGGAGAAGACCACATTCATTACACCCTAGGGAACATTCTGTTATAGAGTGATGCTTTTTGGTCTAAAGAATGCTGGAGAAAATTACCAGAGAGTAATGACTACTCTTTTTCATGATATGATGCATAAAGAGATTGAAGTATATGTCGATGACATGATTGCTAAATCAATTGAAGAAGAGGAACATGTTGAGCATTTGTTGAAGCTATTCCAGCGTTTCAGAAAGTATAAATTCCGCTTGAATCCTAATAAGTGTACTTTTGGTATTAGCTCTGGTAAGTTGTTGGGCTTTATTGTCAGCGAGAAGGGTACTGAAGTTGATCCTGCCAAGGTTAAAGCAATACAAGAGATGTCGGCGCCCAAAATTGAGAAGCAAGTCAGAGGTTTTCTTTGCCGCTTGAATTATATTTCCAGATTCATTTCCCACATGACTGCCACATGTGCGCCTATATTCAAGCTTCTTCGGAAAGATCAGTCTTGTGATTAGACCGAAGATTGCCAGAAAGCTTTTGACAGTATCAAAGAATATTTGCTTGAACCTATGATTTTGTCTCCACCTGTTGAAGTAAGACCGTTAATCATGTATTTGACTGTGCTAGAAGATAGTATGGGTTGTGTTCTTGGTCAGCAAGATGAGATTGGAAAGAAATAATTTGCAATTTACTACCTCAGTAAGAAGTTCACCGACTGTGAGACTCGGTATTCTATGCTTGAGAAAACTTGTTGCACATTGGCTTGGGCTGCTAAGCGTCTGCATCAGTATATGTTAAATCATACCACTTGGTTGATATCCAAAATGGATCCAATCAAGTATATATTTGAAAAGCCTGCTTTAACTGGGAGATTTTCCCGTTGGCAGATGTTGTTATCAGAATATGATATCGAATACCGATCTCAGAAAGCAATCAAGGGTAGTATCTTGGCGGACCATTTGCTCACCAACCAATTGAAGATTATCAGTCAATGAAATATGATTTTCCCGACGAAGATATTTTGTACTTGAAAATGAAGGATTGTGATGAACCATTGCTTGAAGAAGGGTCAGAACCT